>NC_141152.1:36069952-36345979 GCF_053477565.2 Lygodium microphyllum
GTAGGAACAAAATTTCTAACTGCATTGGATTTTGTTTTTTTCTTCTGTCATAGGTGAAATTGACATTGGGTTCTTTTTGCTTGACCTTTGAATCCTCCTTTGTTCTAATTATTGTAACTCCAAAACTTATTATTGTTAGGTTTTAATTGTTTTTCCCACACAATAGGAGCAGCTCAAATCAAAGAATCTTTGAGGTCTTTTGGGCGCATTGATTTCAAACGAGTGTTCAGAGGAGAACTTAGCCCATTGCAGAACTTGAACACTTGTTGAACAATATCCATGGGGGGTGTATATTTAAAAAGAGAAACAAACTTGGAGTAATATGCTCCCAAGGTCAGTCACATTCTTCAAATTAAAAAACTCATTCATCTTCTGGGTGCGATAAGCTAGAGGTAAAAATCTTTATCTTACAGCTTGTTTCAGCAAATCCCAAGTAATGGCATTTTCAGGGACACCTTGATCTTGGCACCACTGCTTACACTAGAGTCGAGCTTCGCCAATTAATTTTAGCTTAGCTATGATAGCTTGGTTGGCTGGGACAGTTCTAGTAGCAATAAAATAATCTTCCATGGATTCTATCCAAATTTCTGCATCGGCTTCCACATTCTCTCCTTTCCTGTCAATTTACGAAGGTTTGACTTGCTTCAAAATATTCTTTTTTCTCTTGGGCTTCATTGGGAATTATTGTGGATGCGAAATTCTATGAAGTTTTCAACAATTCCCAAGTTAAATTTTATGAAATTTATATAGCATTTATACTAGAGTTTGATACTCAAATTATTTCTTAAGCTTATGTTGTATTCTAAACTAACATGTGCTCTGATATCAACTGTGAAGTGTCCGCTAGAGGCTCATTCCAAGATGCACATTTTTGTAGTCCATTAGTAGGTTTTCCAAATGATGCCGCCTAGCGCTCCATCGGAACATCACGGGGTTTGTTACTTAGACCCCACTGAGTCTACATCGCGACAGAAGTGTTTGGACCAAACCCATTAGGATCGACTTGAATTTCCCGGTTCCTAAAACCAGATGGGTCTCTTAACATCCATCTAGCATCAGTAATTTTGAGTTCCACTTCTATAGGATTACTTAATCTGAAGTGGACTTGCCATCACACTTGGTTAAAAGAGAATGGGAGATGGAGGGGAGTGCGGTATGTCAACCCTCAAGCCCATAAGGCAAAATCCCATTCTGGCCCCCTAAAACAATGCAAGTCGGTTCTTCCTAACAACTTGTTGGTCAATTTATCATCTTCTTATTTTCTTTTGCCAATTTAGAAAAGCTCCTAGCTAACCGAGACCACCCTACCATTGGATGTACCCATCAGGAGTTACGCCTACCCGCTTTTCATTGATGAGAGTGACACAATCATCTTTAGTTTTTTAATTACCTATAGCACATTTATTGGAACATATACAACTACCTTCCTTAATTAGTCCATTAAATCACATATTCCTTCACGTAATTTATCTCATGGACACACATACAATTCAAACAATCCTTGAATAAAACAGACTTCTTTATTATATTGGAAGTTATTACAATTTCCACCTTTCCAACCTTATAGAAGATACATAGAATTCCACAAGGGTATTCTGCCTACCAAGATTCCACCCTTGTAACTAGTATTTAGGGTTCCAAGTTCCCATCTTGGGTCACAAAGAGGCTCGTCAAATTCTAGGAACAATGCAGGATTTACGGCCAGAGTCCCCCCTGGCACCCACATTTCCTACTACCCAAGACTATCCCTACGGATAGACCTTTCATTGTACGGAGTTGGTCTAAGCCTCCCAAAGCGATAACCATGACCTCGTTGGAGTAGGGTCTCGCAGCTAGCTTGGGGATAGCCTAGCGCGATCCTTCCTTTTATCCTGCTTGTCAATATTTTCAATCAGATATCTAGATCTTAGCAAACACAAACAATCCTTTTAAATGTATATCAAATGATGCAATGACAATCCTAAGGTTACCTTAGGATAAGGTCTACCTTGGCTATGCAATCATACCATCGTGCAGCTCACAGCTTCACATAGCCAAGGTAGACCTTATCCTAAGGTAACCTTATATTCTAATGTGAAGCTATGATTGCATCATTTGATATACGTTTCAATCAAAATGTAAGGTTACCTTAGTATAAGGTCTACCTTGGCTATGCAATCACACCATCGTGCAACTCACAGCTTCACATAACCAAGGTAGATCTTATCCTAAGGTAACCTTACATTCTAATGAGGATTCTCCTCCCCATAAAGAAGTGTTGAGTATATCTCTTACAACATGTTAAGCAATGCATGAATTTCCTGTTTGGGTTATCTTACCCAACATAAGCAAAATTCCTTAAAGAAATATATTGTGCCAATAACTTAACGAGATGACTTACAGATCCTTTAAATAGAGTTTCACTTTTTAAGCGTTAGTCAACACTTAAGCTTGTCACGTTTGACAATAATTATATCGAGTTATTTTACTAATCTCTAGTGCGCATAAATTCATATGTGCAATAACCTCTTGCAACTATTTGCATCATGATTCTACAATTTAGAGTCTCAATTAATCTAACTACAAATCATAGCGATTAATCGTTTATGTGTGTACCAATATGCTTTCTAGATAAAAGTGTCAAATCGTATAAGTGTAAAATATAGAAGCTAATATTTTATGTATTATTTTATGTGGCAAAATAATAACCTAGTAATGATTGAAAATAGTGCATACAATTATGGTACCAATGATTTCATACTACTTACCCTTTTTTTTAAATGCGAGAACTAATATTAATAAGGAAATGTAAATGTAGTTACAACACAAAAGTTATGCCCCTTGGCCTAAGCCAAAACACACAATTTCTTACCCTTGCTACCTTGGTCAAAGTCTTATATTTGAGAAATCACTTTGTCCATTCAATTAACACTTTGAAAGAATAATTCTATATGAACACACAACATGGTTGCACTCCAAAAAGAATCGGAGGTGGGTTGTTTTGGATTTAGAGACATGATCACTCTTCATTGGGTACTATCCCAAGCTTTGTGTGAGGGTAGTAGCCATAGTCTTTGATTGTTAGGCTTTTCCTTGAAGATCACGATATTAAGTATTGAAACACTAGCATTTGTGCATCATGGTGGCACGTGATGAAAATGCTAAGCACATTGTTCATCTTAAATATTCCAGTCCATTCTTCAAAATTGGTGCTTGCTAAATCTTCTTAGCATCCACCTTTGAATTGTGAGCTGACAACTCCTTGAAAGTTGAATTATTGTTTTGAGACAATGATTCTTCATCATACACTTAGCCAACATATTATCATAAATAAATGCACATCAATAGGTATCATATGAACATTTGTAATACTTATTACATCTAGGGAATGGTTTGCAAAAACTAACCTCATAGTTCTCTAAATTGAATAGACAAGTCATTTTCCATTCCCACTTGCATGTCAATGTTGCTATACATCTATTACGCATTTCGGGCCACATAACCTTTAGCAAACCCTTGTAAAACATGCATAATAGACTTAGCATAGGTGACATGGTTTCCTAGTGTACCATGATTACTAAAAGAATTTTCCAACTATTGTGTGTAATATTGAAGCACCACGAAAAAACCCTTGAAGTGATGGATGGTTGCAAAGTACTTGGCTGGTGCCCATCACAGTCACTTCATGGTCTGCCATGGTCAAGGAGGTCAATTTGGCCACAGAAGGGGAGACACCTCGACCTGTATTCATAGCCAATGACTTGACTAAGAAAGAGGAAGCAAGTCTCCTTACTCTCTTGCGAGAGTATATCGATGTGCTCCCTTGGTCCCTCGACAAGCTAAAAGGGGTAGATGTGGGTGTAGTGACTCACAACATACCCATGACACCCAATGCAACTCTAGGCAAGCAGCGACCGTATCTGATGAATCTTAAGCATGCTCACAAAGTGAAAGAGGAGATTGACAAGTTGTTGAGAGCAGGGTTCATTTATGAGATTCAGCACATAGAGACTGGGTCTCACCCATAGTGATCGTGTTGAAAAAGAGCAGAAAAATCAGAGTGTATGTCAACTACGAGAATGTAAATGCTGCTATGAAGAGAGACAATTATCCATTGCCATACACTAAAGGCCGAGACGATGCTACCAACCTCACAAAATAGTCAACTCGTGATGGGTCCCCAAAACCTTATTGCAAGCTCAAGGCTATTACGAGGGTAATGTGTGGATATGGGTACCTAGGGCCAAGATTTGCTCTCAAACTTGACCACCCAAAGCATCAAAACCAATGAAGCACACATGCCACACGAGACTTGGCTCTGCGAAACCTATAGCACCTCAAAAGCTTAGGCCAGCAAAGCCTAAGCCAAGCTATCGTCAAAAAATCCAGCCCGCTGCTCACAAGCTGCCTCAACCTAATCCCACTTATACCCTTAAGGCCTCAAATATGCAACTAGTAGTGCAACACCCGCAGCTAAAACCAAGCCTATCGAATAAGAGGCCAAGCCACAATCTCAGGAGCAACCCAAGCTGCAACAATCGCTTGATCAATTGTCTAGTTTGGTCAAACCCCAACCACCAATTGGCCTTAGACGCTCCTATGAGCAGAGATGCATTCTAACCTGGGCCGCCGCCGACTTGGCAGAGAATACGGGCGGAGATCCATTCCCTCTTTTGTAGCCAATGGTACAACTTCCTTATGCACAAAATCAGTGTGCCCATGCTGGAGAGCTTGGCAGCTTGCATGCTGGATGAGATAGACTGGAATGGCTACGTGCAGAAAACCATTGATCAATCTGCTAAAGCACCAGCCTTAGGTAGCAAGCCAACGGGTGGGGAATCCCCGACATCAAAGGGAGCTGAGAGGAAGAAACCATCATCCAAATCCTTGTTCATCAGGCATGGTGGAATCTTGACCACCCTCATCCACTAAGAAGCAGCAAAGGAGATGTAGAATGCAGAAGGAGCAGATGAAACACCTAGAAGGTCACCTCGCCAATGATAATGAGAACAATCAAGTGAAAGAATCGTTGGTGAGACGAGGAAGGAGCACCAGAAGACCAGCCCAGCAAAATAAAACAAAAAATGCCTAAGAAAAAGATAACACAGGAGAGGTGTGAAGAGATAATGGCAAAAAAGAAGAATGAAGATCTAATAAAAGTGCAAAGAAAGTCCAAGAAAGCCAAAGAAGAGAGAAGAAACAAAGAGAAGGCTGGATTGCAGAAAATAACCAAAGAATCAAAAAAGGGCAGAGGAGGAACGACGAAAGAAGGTGGAAGAAGAGGACAAAGACTTGAGAAGAAAAGAAGAAGAAGACTTGGCACAAGCTGTGCACATGTCCATTGAGTAGCAATCAGGTATGAGGAGTTGGTAGCGATGAGCCCACCAAGGCAGGATAGGCTGAGAACCAATGGCCAAGCACCAGAAGACCTACCTCCACCCATTCCAAAGGGAAAAGGCAAGGGCACACTCCACTCAATCCCACCCACCATCTTGCCGGCCACCCCAACCACTATAGCCACACCAAGCACCCCAACCACGATTGACACTAGCAACCTCATAACGTGGGTGCAGTTCTTGGTCGATAAACCACATACCCCAACACCTAGTTTAGTACACGGACTCCAATGAGGACAGGAATGAAAAGATTGGCAGCAGCTGCTGTAGATGCCGAATCTCAATAGGGGCCCAAGCGACAAAGAACCGAGGTTACCGCCACCACGGGGCCGTAGTCCAGGGTTGTAGTGCACTGATCAGGATGAGCATGTCAATGAGCTTTACTGTCAATTGGAAAGAGCAAAAGAGGAGAAGAGAGCCACAATGACAAAGCTAGAAACTGAAAGAGAAATGTCAATTGCCATCCAACTAGAAAAAACATGCCAAGTGGCCATGCAACAAAAATAAATCAAGGCGCTAAAAGCATAACTGAGGGATAAGGAAGATGAGGAGGAACAATGGTGAAAAAGACTAGAAGAAGAGAACCAGAAGCTGGTTGGAATGCAAAGGGAGTACAAGCTCCTAGTTCTATAGCAAGTGAAGCTTGAAATGTAGATGAGAAAACTCGAGGAGGACACGGAAGAGCTCACCACACTAGAGACAGAGAGAGTGCGAGAATAAGAGGAATGACAAAGAGAGAGGGGAGAAGCGGAGTATAGAGTGAAAAGGGAAAGAGAGATCGAGCACCTAACAAAGGGAAAAAAGAAAGAAATTGTGTAGAAGTGGAAGGGGCAGGAGCCGACTATAGTGGCCTTGTCATAAAGGCAAAGTGAGGGCTTGGAAGAGATGAAAAAGAAGGCAAAGGAATGGGAGGCCAAAAGTGAGAAGAAATTAAAGGACCTAGTGAGTCGTTTGGCCCTTACGAAAGGAATCAGAATACTAGCAAAAAACTCAGAGAAAGCACTGCTCAGGCCAATTTAGAGGCCCAACAACATGCCTTCCTCAGCACAACCTTAGGCGTCACACTCTCTAAAAAGGAAGAGGTAGTTGATATGCTTAAAAGAAAACTAGAAATAGCTCGCAAGGCGATTAAACAAGGGTTGTGCTCCCAAATCCAAGACACAAGCCTCAATTTGACTTGGCAAGATTAGTGAGAAAAACTATTGAGAGCAGGCTTGATGCTACAGGAGGTTGATGCATTGGGACTCTAAGAAGAACAACCATAGGAAGCAGTAGCAGGGTTAAGCCATGATGGGGCACAACGAGATGAGGAGTGGCACCTCCCTCATCACCACATCCAAAACCCCCTCAAGAGCAAGATTCCACAACAGAAAGGAAAGTGGAAGCTAAAAATAAGAGGGCTAGAATGCTTAACCAAGCCCGCAAAATAGCAAAAGTGCAACTGCTTGCAATCCCAAAGCTTCCCATCCCTCCAAAGAAGGACTGCTCACCCATGAATTGGAACACAGAGCTATCAATATGGGAGCAATGGGAAAATTTGCCACTAGCCCCTTGATTTCACCTTCCATACCCAATGGCCCTGAGCAAAGTGCTATCCATCGAACGGTAATGAAAGTAATCGCCATGGGAAGAAGGCTTGGTGACCGATGGCTCACTGCCGAAAGAGAGAAGAATCCAATTGCTTGGGGGACAGAATCTCCATATTACTGGGAAAACAAGGTTGAGGAGGTAGCCCACACGGTGAAAGGCTATGGATCCCAACCTAAATGGAGGAGAAGAGTCTAGAATGGCAATGTGGATGCATAGATCTCATTTTGCGGCTCGTTGTCCTTCGATCGAAATGATCCAACCTATCTACGATATCCTCCAAGGGTAGGAGTAGATTTTGACCCTGACATCCATGGTCGATACAACTTCTCGAAGATCTCCAACATCAATGCCACAAAGCGTGAGGAAGCACTTGTTTTCTCTCAGAACAGGATCTATGGGACTTAATGGCTCACTTCTTGATGGAATTCTCCTCCTGCCCACACCCCACTTTTGTAACAACATGTAACTATATTAGATCACTTAGGATACTCCTCAGGCAACCCCCTGCACCAATAGAGTACCATCTCCTACCACTCTTTTTTGACATTAATATGGGAAAGCCATCCATTTTTATGCACCAGTACCCCATCGTGACAGTGTTGTATCCACTCTTGATTTGTCAATGCGAGTTCTATTGTCGGTGGATTGAGTGTTGAAAGCAACTGTTGATGGCAACAACTGCTTTGATTTTTCAGAGCACACGGATGTGTCTGAGGTTTCACCGCTATTAGGAGAGACATCAATGGATTCACTGGTGGATGGACTTGATGCTTTATTCCCCAGCTCTCCATCGCTCTTGGTCTCAATGCTCTTGGGGTCCACAACCACCTACAAGTTGTTGTTTTCGTTGTTTCCTTCTCTTTTTCTTGGTCAACGCAGGTGCATCTAACATGTTAGGACCATGGACTAGGTCAACCGTTGATGTGCTTGGTTGGGCCTCAGCATTCTCTTTCTCTAGTGTGTCCTTATGGGACATGACCGTGGCCTGTTGAATAGCCTTGTCAGGTTGAGTGGTTCGATATGCCACCTCCTTGACCACATCTTTGAGAGGTTTCTCCTCAAGCCTAGGATTTAGGTGCTTAGGAAGGGCTGGAGTTTCTTAATGAAGTTGGTTGTGACACAGGTAAACTACTAAGGACACGTTCCGCAAGGGGTCTTGTCACGGTCAAGGGCTGTGACTGTTGTGATCCCTGATTTGAAGTAGTAGCAGCTAGTTCAATGGACTTGCTATTATTGGTGGATTGCGGTGTCAAGTCCTTAGAGAAATTGGAAGTGGTCGTGTCTTTTATTTCCCTTAGAGCATTCACTTGCGTAGATTGAGTATCCGTTGATCTAACCATGGTGGATTGCACATGCACCTCCTTAGGTTGAGAGCTAAGGGTGGTGTCGTGTCCTGCCTCTTGGACATTTGGAAGCTTTGATGTAGGTCGATATTGGGATTGAGTAGCCGCACTTGATGAGTGTTGTGCTTCCTGTGTCCGTTTAGGGGAAGAGGGTGTAGGAGACTTGGGACTCCTAAGTGGCTTTGACACTGGCTTGGAGATTTGCTCATGGCTGTTAGATGATTTTGCTATTTGCTTTGTTGAGCATTTAACCTTGCCATGAGCAATGTTGTGCCTATGATGCCTGCTATCCTCTTGGGGAATCAAAGGTTCCTTGGGCACTAGTGGCTTTTGTGTATCCTCAACGATTACATCTGATGTCTGCTTGTCAAGCACGCTAGGCTGAGGATCTACCCTCCAATTGGTCCCGTTGGGTTTCTTGATTTCGACCATGAGGGGCTCAGTCACCCCATTGTTTTTGACTTGAGACTTGGTTCTTCGTTTAGATCTCCTCCTATGCTTCTTTGCTCTTGATACGATCTAGCCTTCAGTCGGGACAAAGGGGGTTTAACAGGGGGTTTTGGTACCCAAATCCATCGGTTACCTGCATAATACCCTTGAGCCAGTAGCAACGCTTTGGATATCCATCGCAGCGTTGTATTGACTCTCCGTCAATGCCTTCGTCTATAAGGCTTGGGCTTCTTTTGGGGTCTTCTATGATATTTGTAAGTCCAAAGCCCGTCGTTGGCATTGTCTCTTGACCTTCTTGTTTCAGGCATGGCCTCACTCACTAGTTCTCAATGTTCGACCTGTACTTGTATCAGTTTTTCCAACAAGTCCTTGCTCTCGTTAGTAGGCTTGACCATTATGTCAGCACCTTCCTTGCCTTTCCCTCGAGGTTTGATGAGGTCACCCTTGCTAAAGGTTGTGACTATCCTCACACCCGATAGTGTCAGGTGTATCCTCTGTGCTACATAGTCGGCCTCACACTTGGTTGCCTCTTCCTAGGAGGGTTTCCTTTCCGTAACTAGTACTATTTGGAAAAACATGAAATAGGACAGGCAAGCTTTCAGTTTCAATTGTTGCAAGGATTTTGCACTTTCCTATGAGTGCTTGTGGGTGTCCCCCGTAAGGGCTAAGAGTTGCACTAGTCGATGTGAGCTCTGGTTGTCCTAGTAGGGTCCATGATTCATAGGTCAAGATATTAAAATCTGCTCCTTCATCAATCAGAGCATCAATAGTATGCTCTCTTTTCGCGGTGAGTTTGACCCTAAGATAAGCAGGTGGTACTATGTCTTCATATTCTGGGTCCTGGCTTGTAAATTTAAGCCTTCTGACAGATGCCCTTGAGTCCCCACTTGCATGACCAGACGTGGATTCTCCACCAATGTCTTGGGTTGTCTGTGCAGTGCTATTCAAGGAGCATCTATCGTCAGGACTATCATATCTAGTCATTCTCGCTATTGTAGCTTGGTGTTGTTGCTTTCCGCTTTGACTAGATGCAGTCCGAATGCAACACGTATGTGTTTTTGCAGTATGGTCTTTTTGCCCTTGTTGGCTAGATGGGCCCTTTGAGGTTCTAGGGTCTTTGTTTGTCTCTATTCAGGCACGGGCTTTTGGTTGCTCTTTTGCAAGGGAGAATCCATGCTCGTGTAGAGCTATTACTACACTAGGGTCCAATTTGGAGGACTTGTCATGGCACGCGTTTTCCCTCCAACCTACTTGGGGAAGGTGCAGAGGGGGTAGAGCTCCCTCTGCGGGGGTCCAGGGGGGGCAATCCCCCCAGCCCGCAGGGCCGTTACAGTAAACGCCATATGCAATTTGGAGGACCGTTTATAGCCAAATTTTGAACTACCTGCTCTAAATTTTAGCCCAGTGATAGATCTGTGATGTGCCTTTAGCTTTACATAGCCTTTGGGGTCAATCTCGGGGTTTAGATGTGTCAAAATTTGTGTTCTAGATACCTGTCCGATTTTGACAGTTTTTTTTTGTCCGATTCTCAAATGTCCGATTTTCAGGAGTCCGATTATCAGAATTGGACGTTCGATTTTGGGTTGGTCTAATCGGCCCAGTGGTCCGATTTTGGTCACGTCAGATTATGGGAGTCAGATCGAAAAAGTGGTCCGATTCTGGGAATCGGATCGGACAGGGTGGGTCCAATTGCCTCGATCGGACAGGATGGTCCGAGTGGTCCGAGTCCTATCCGATCGGACAGGATGGTCCGAGTGGTCCAAGTCTGAGTATTCGAGTGGTTCGATTTCCAAAATCGAACGGGTTGGTCCGAGTGGTCCAATCGGACAGGATGGTCCAATCAGACGATTGTCCGAGCATCCGAGTGTCCGAGTCGGATGGGTTGGTCCGATCGGTCCGAGCGTCCGAGTGTCCGATTTCGAGTGTCCGAGTCGGACGGGTTGGTCCGATCGGACCGAACGTCCGATTGTGGACTAGTCCGATCCTGGGTGGTCCGATTCTAGGTGGTCCAATTATGGACTGGTCCGATTCTCGGTGGTCCGATTCTGGGTGGTCTGATTATGGATTGGTCCGATTTTGGGCTGTGGTCCGATTCTGGACTGGTCCGATTTTCAAAATCGGACGGGTCGGTTCGAGTGGTCCGAGGGAAGAGAAGAGAAGAGAAGAAGAGAGGAGAAGATGGAGAGCTTCTCCTCCTCGGTCCCTCACCCTCACACACTCACTCCCTCACACTCTCACACTCCCTCTCTCAAGCACAAGCTCAAGCAAGCAAGAAGAAGAAGAAGAAGAAGAAGAGGAAGAGAGCTACTTTTGGCCACACACAAGAATGAGCTTCTCATTCACTTTTCAACTTTATATACAAAACCCTAAATCCCTTTTGGGCGGTCATCCCCTTTTCCCCTTTTTTACATGGCCGGTCATAGCCTAGTAGCCTAGGCCCTTTTTCCCATTGTCCTTCTATCTTCCTAGCTTTCTTTCTACCGCCCATCTACATTTACAAATTGCACGGGTGAGAGCCCGGCGCTCCTTAAATTAAACCATGATGCGCTTGCGCTCTTTTACAAAAGTTTTGACTTGCGCTTTTCCTTGTGCGCCTTTTTATTTTAAAATGCGCCTTTTCCCTTTTGCATTTGCCTTGGACTTTTAAGGTTGCCCTTGCGCTTTTGGCCTTTTTTCCTCTTCTTTCTTCAGTCGAGCTACCTTTTTTCCGCCTTTGCCCTGCGTCTTTTTCATTTCCTTTTGCTTTCTTCGTGTTGGGGTTAACATCTGACCTTAGGCATTTTAGCCTTTCCCTAGACTGGTTCTCTACCAATGCAAGCCAGCGCTGAAATACGTCTAAAACATCAGATTTTCTCTTTATGAGATAAGCCAAAACCTTACGTGAGTAATCATCTATGAAAGTAACAAAGTACTTTGCCCCACCAAGTGACTGACAGGGCATGGGCCCACATACATCTGAGTGCACAAGAGTTAAGGGCTGACCCATGCGTTTCTTACCAGAATTTTTATGTGTATTTCTAGTCTGCTTGCCATGCAAACAATTATCACAAGAATCAAAATGTGAAGAGTCAAAAGGTGGAAGATACTGCAAAGCACGAAGCATTTTCATTCCTTTAAGAGACATATGCCCCAAACAAGCATGCCAAAGGGATACATGGGGAATAGAACCCATAGACAAAACATGATCCAATGTAGCTCCATATACAAGTAAGGGATAGAGGCTGCTAGACTTGGCACCTCTTGCAAGTACAAGCCTGCCATGAGGAATCTTCCATGCAGAGTCTCCAAAAGACACAAAATACCATGCATCATCAAGCTATCCAGTTGACATAAGGCTACAAGTCAACGCAGGTACATGGCATACATCATGCAAAACAAAAGAACTGCCAGAAGGAAACTGCACCCTAACATCTCCAATGTCTAGAATGTCAAGAGACCTATCATCACCAAGACGCACAGAACCAGACATGGTACGATAGGTATGGAACCAATCTCTATAGGGTGTCACATGAAAGGACGCACTCAAATCCAAGAGCCAGTATTGCACATATATAGAATGTATCTTAGAAGTCTGTAAGGCATCACATGAAGAAGCTGCAAGTATGTAATCATAATCTGAATCAATGGCCTACATGACATTAACCTCTTCTATCTTCACACTGGACTTTGCAGGGACAATATTGCACTCAGAAGACTTTTCCTACACTTTTTCTTTTCCCTTTTCCTTGCACTTATCATCGCGCACTTTATGGCACTACGGCATGATATGTCATGCTTTTCCACAATAATGACATGTAAGATCAGACTTCCATCCCCACGGGACTTACTGCGACCACGTGACTTAGACCTGGACTTCTGAGAGTCCCTGCCCTTATGATCATTATCATGCCTGCCATGTCTACCACCTCTAACAGTCAATGCATGTGAAGATCGGGAAGCTTCATTGTTTCTCCAGTTGATTTCCTTAGTCAATAAAGCACTCTCAACATCTTTGATTTTCAGCCCATCAAGCTTGTTCGTGCATATGGTAGTACGGAATACATCCCATGATTCAGGCAAGGTGCCAAGCAAAAACAACGAGTATAAGTTGTCTTTGAACTCAATACCCTGTGACAACAAACTCTTCATGATAGCATGAAACTAGTTGAAATGAGATGAAAGGGAAGTCCCCTCCTTCATGCGAAGGTCCATTAACTGCTTCAGTCAATACATCTGTGGTGCGGGACTCTGCTGTGCATAGAGCTCCTGAATCTTCTCCCATAAATCCCATGCACTCTAATTTTCATCTTCAACAACATTATGATGGACTTCTTCTGAGAGTGGCAAAATAATGGGAGACTCGCATAGCTCATCAACTTCCATCCAAACATCATCATCCATATCCTCAGGTTTAACACCCTTGAAACATAAGGGTTTAATTTGCAATTTTTGCACCAAAACCTACCATATTTGGGACTTGCAATACCCATAGTTAGTACCATCCAACTTGGCAATGTTAAAGAGAGGTGTATCTCTCAAATGACTAGCCATATTGTCCCAAATCAAAGCAAAAAGGTAAAATTGCATGTTGATGTAATTAGCAAAAAATGCACTAAAACCACTGCTACAACTGGCTAAAAGGGTGGATTACACGAAGAGAAGCACCTGTCCACCAAATATGACCAAGATAACATCAAATAGTAAGCATTACCCTCATAGAAGTGCTCCAAATTTGCAGATTTCAGCTTGTTGTAATCAATGACAGAAGTATGTAAAACGGTCCCAAAATGAAGCAATCACTGATACATATGTCCCTACAACTGCCATGTAGCAAGATACATCCAACAATGAGTTTCCAGGGTCAAGAAGGTACCAAGAACTGTCAAACCAATCACCTGTCAGGCAAGAGACATCTCATGGGTCTAGAAGTCATGCATGTAATGGGTCTCGGGATAAGAGAAGAGACCAAGCACAAGCACAACTGATAGAGCAAGAAGCTCAACACATAACCATCCAAGAAGCATACAAAAGTGACAAACCTGTGACAGAGATAGGTGTCTATCCCAATAGGCATATCAAATCAGCCCACTATAGACAAACTGCAGACATAAAGCTCTTAAGAGAGCAAATGCATGTAACTATCCCACAAGCTCAAGCTCATATATAAATAAGACTCTATGTACATCTGAATATACCAAGAGGCTCCCACTGGAAGTGAAGTCAGATGCAGAGAGAGCAAGCAATGCTCTAATACATGAAATACATAGCATCAGACATGTCAAATCCCAGTAGGGTACATCCGGAGCATAAATCCCAAGCTATCTCAGACCCGTAAAGCATAAGCCTGAAAGCATTCGAAGAGCATGTAACTAACAACCAAATGTAATGCCTCGTAGATTCCAAATGCTCAAATATATCTGAAGACGAAGCTCCAAGTAACTGTCAAGTATGGGCAAACCAAGTGGCATCCAAATTTGACCAATGCATAAATGCAATAAGCCTAAATGTCGAGCAGTGACAATAGGCATAGACCGGTCCAAAGCATGCCAAGTGAAGCCAAATGCTAGTAAAGAACAACCTCGAAAGCATTCCAGAACCAAGAAGAAGCATTTGATAGCCTCCAAATACATCGGTATGATCATTCAAACCTCCAGGAAGCACCTAGTATCCATGAACCAATGCATACATCAAGTAAATGAGCTTCAACCCATTGTATTACAGGAAGCAATTTACTGTTAAATGAAGCTCAAACGGTGCTCAAATCTGCTCCAAATCACTCCCAAAGTATAGACATAGCATCCCATAACATCTGGGCATCACACCGAGCATCAATAGGCATCAAATGGGCAATTCCAAGAAGCATTAAACAATAAATGTCAAGTGATGCCCTGTTTTGACACTCCTAGGACTATGTATACAGCAAAGGGCTGAAGGGGAAAGCACTCGAATCGATCACGGGGAGTCAAGCACTAATGCCGAGGAGTCAAGCAATGCTCAGGAAGGTTGCCAAGAGTGCTAAGAAGCCAAGGAGGAGCAAGAAAATGCCGGGAGCAGGTCAGCCCAGCCCCCTGAAAATGCACCGAAAATTGCGTTGACTGTTCGTGGGGGATGGGGGTTCTTCAACAGCCCTCGGGGGCACTTGGCAATGTCGAGGGGGCTCCAATGTAGCCCAGGAAGAAGTCGATGAAGGTCCGAAAGCTCGGGAAGGAGCTGGGAGATCAAAACATACATGCAAATGAAGGTGCCATGGTTGCCATTGAAGCTCGGGTTGAAGCTCTTTAAATCCGAGCTGAAGAGAATGCCGGGCAAGCTCCAATGCCTTCGCTCTGATACCAGTTGAAAGGGAAGTGGAACCTAGGAGGAAGAAGCTTGGTGGTGAAAGCTATGGCGGAGGGAGAGCAAGAGCCAAGAGAGAGAGAGTCTCAAAAGTGGGAACTCCAACAACCATAATGTGTGGCTGGGCCTTTCTTTATTCAAATTGTCACTAAAAGAATAAAGAATAAGTGACTGTGATGGGCGCCCGCCACCTGAAGTGTGCAGTGGTAGGTACTGTCATTGTAGTAATACTCGGGCGACTAGGCGGAGGTGCCTTTACCCCCAACACCCCCCTCCTTAGACCTTACACTAGGTTCCTTTACCAGTGGCCCTACATGCTTTGATGGAATTGTGCTGCCCTTTCTGAAAGTCATCACTATCCGAACATTGCAAATGACGAGGTAAATGCTTTGGAAGTCGTAGTCGACATTGCAGTGTGCTAGTTTCTTAAATGCACATCCCAGCAACAATTTATTACTGGCAACCTTAGTATTAGGCAACACATAAAAGATCATATGTAAGCTTTTAGTCTCGATAGAGACTACTATTTTACACTTTCCCAATAGTGAGTAAGATTGTCCCCCAAATAAGTTGAGTTTAACATGCTAGGGGCAGCTGGTTGTGGTTTTGTTCAATAGACTCATTGAGGTTTTATGGGTTTTGTGCTTTTTGAGTCAATTGGTTTGTTTTTTGGGGATGGATTGGAGGGCTTGGATTGAGGGACATGTGTGTGTCACTTGTAGGCTTGGGCAACCAAATCTAGCTATTGCCTTCATAGTAGTCTTAACTGTGTAATAGGTCTTTGGGCACCCATTGCGGCTTGACCATTCGTTTATTTTTGTAGTATCGCCAACTTTGTCCCTTAGGCTGAGGATGTGAGGTTTTGTGGTTACGGGTTCATGCAGTTTGGCTTCTAGGTGGCTGTGGTTGTCGTTTAGGCACCCATTTGAGCTACTGCTTAGTGATCTTGGATGTATCTCCTTTGGATTGCACGTGGTTTATCTCAGCTAGGTGGAACAAGTCACAACCCCCTTCTTAGACCTTGTACTAGGTTGCTCTACCAATGGCCCTGCACGATTTGATGGAGTTACGTTACTCTTGCTGAAAGCCGTCATTATCCGAACATTGCCAATGGTGAGATGAATGCACTACGAGTCATAGTTGACATAGTAGTGTGCTTATTTTTTGAATGCATGTTCTAATACTGATTCCTTATCGATGGCCTTAGTGCTAGCAACACATAGAAATCATAGATAGGCTTTCAGTCTCGATAAAGATTGATATTTTGCACTTTCCCAGTAGTGAGTAGGACTATCCCCCAAATAGGTTGAGTTTAACATTAGTAGGGTGCAGTTGGGGCTGACCAATGAGGGTCCAATGATCTTATGTAAGGATATTAAGGTCATCTCCCTCATCAATAAGTGCGTCAAAGGCATGTGTCTTCTCGGTAATCACTGATATACATAGGTAGGCAGGTTCTACTACTTCGTCATCCTCATCCTCTATCTTGGTGATGGTGGCTACTCTTACATTCATAGGGGGGTCTAGCATTGGAAGCTCGTCCAATGGATGCGTTAGAGGGTGGTACTTCTTGAGACAACTGCCATTGAAAAAGCTTATGCCCTCTCCCTCTAGGGTCTCGAGCCCTACGTTGTCACTTCGACTAATGTTGTTGACTTTGAAAGGCCCCAATCCTCTAAACTTCATCTTCTGCTTATGACCATTTACAAAGTACAGTAGCACTAGGTCGTCTTGCTCAAAGTCACGTTTTTGACATTTTTGTCAAACCAGCTCTTGCATCTTGCCTTTTTGCATATTAGCGCATGGGTAGCTAGGAGTTGGGTCTTAGAAATGCATTCTAGCTCTACCGAGCATTCCGTCCATGCCTTCTTTCCATCCCATCTCTCTTGCACTACCATTCTCAAGCTTGAAATGAAAAACTCCATTGGTAGGATCGCTTCAGTCCCATCGGTCAACTTGAATGGTGTTTGCCATATGGCTGTTGTCCTATGGCCGTCTTATAGGCTATTCTATAGGCCCATAGCATTGCCATGAGTTTATTGTCCCAATCACTACACGAGGCAAAGACTACCTTAGTCAGGACGTTCACTAGGATCTTATTTGTGGATTTCGCCTGACCATTAGCTTGAGGATAGTATGTTGATGATTTTCTATGGATGATCAAGAATGTGGATAGTAAATTGGTAATCACTCCATTATTGAAGTGCATGCCTTAATCACTAATTAGTTCAATAGGGTAGCCTAATGGCAAGATCACTTGCTCCCAAAGGATTTTAGCCATGGTCCTAGTGTCATTCTTCGTGGTAGCACGATCTTCAGCCCATTTTGTGAGATAATCCATCACTACAATAATGTACTTCGCTTGTGAGTACAACGCTACGGGGTTGATTGGCCCAATAAAGTCGATCTCTCACTTTTCAAAGGGCTGTTGTGCTATTATCAAGGTCCACTCCATCTTGTCCTTATGGATGGGTACTTTGGTCCTTTAACATTTATCACAATGCTTCATGAACTTAGCAGCATCGCAGAATAGGGTGGGCCACCATAGCTAAGATTGTATCACCTTGCATGTTGTAGTGTCTTTGCTGAAGTATCCTCCAGCAATTCCACCATGTGCTTTAGTAAGCATGCCATGCTTCTCATGTCATGCTTCTCATGTTCACACACACATCTTTGCAATAACCCATCCTGTCCTAGTTTATAGAGCTAGCTAACAATTAACTAATATGACTAAATCTTAAGGATAAGGCAATTTAGCCTAGCCTTCTCTGTAGGTCTCTCAAGAAATCTATGCTTTAGGACTTGAACTATGTCATTTGCCCAATATGGCATCAAATCGACCCTAAACAAGTCTCTCTCATTGGACATATTAAACAAGTGCACATTAGGCAAGTCGTCTACGATGCCCTATCTAGTAGCTTCTCTTATGGCTATGCAAGATATATGGTCTACCATATACTACTGCTTACCCTTGTGTACAACCATAGAGAAGTCAAATTCTAGAAGAGAAGTAACCATCTAGCTATGCGTCCTATACCACAAGGTTTATTTGCTAGATAAAGCAAAGCTTTATGGTCAACGAAGAATGTAAAGGGCATGACCAAAAAATAATGAAAAAACTTCTTTACAATAAATACCATGGCAAGGCCTTCCCTCTCACTTGTGGAGTAATTCATCTCTGTATTTGTGAGTTGTCTACTAGCAAACCTCACAAGATAATCAAGATTATGTTCACCATATTGACATAAGACAGCTCCCACATTGAGCTTTGAGGCATCAATGTGCACGTGGAATGGTATGTTTCAATCTCAGGCTCATAGGATCAGTGCGGTCGTGAGAGCCTTCTTTAGTTCCTTGTAGGCACCTTGGCATTCCTCAATCCATTCAAGTACAATTAGCAATTTGTAAAGGGGTCTAGCGATCAATGCATAGTTCAAAACAAATCACCGATAGTACCCTTTGTATCCCAGGACATTAGGGCCAAAAACGCTTGAAAAAATAAACTAAGAGGCAAAGAGAGTTTGACACGTGTGCAAGATATATGATATTCTTGTCTCCTCCTTTTTGAAGATAGTAGAGTACACTTCGTGATTATCTCCTTCTTTTTAGCCAAAACAAAGTCTAACATGTTTTAGTAGTCTCCAAGTCCTTATTTACTTATAAAATCTAACAAAGGACATGATAAAGGTGTTATGAAGTTAATAATGACTTTTTTGAAAACCAAAAGCTTTTTGGTGTCCAATATATTTTAATTAGTCTCCTTAATATTCATATTTAGTTCATTTGTGTTTCTTGATGAGCTTTTTTCTCTATGAATTCAATCTAAGCATGGCATTCAGAATGTGCCCTTCTAATTTAGTAAACTCCTACACTGTCTATAGCCAAGGAGATGAGGGAAATTAGAAGCCCAAAATCTTTTGCATAAACGATTGAGTAACCTTATTCCCTCTTGCAAGGACTCTCACAAGGTGAAAAGAAGAAGACAAGAAGGATGTTAAACATCACTAGAAGGGATGTATCATTGCTTTCAAAATTTTGCATGAAGGGTGGTTTGTCAAAGTGTAATATGTTTACATGGCCAAGGATATGCACTTGGCCTCCAAACGAACATATTTCCTAGCAGCACATTATAAGTCTTGAGTTGATAACATATGTGATATTTTTTTCATTTAAGCAAGTACTACTGCCGAATTCTTGGTTGTAGATATATTTCTATCAACAAGTACTGAATGGCAACCTCTAGAGAGCTTAAGCGAAACATAAGGCATTTGCAGACATTATCTAAGCTGATGAAACTGTGGGTTCTTTTAGTGAGAGAAGGGTTTTTAAATATTATGCACAGTATGTGGTTCCCTTTAGAGAAGGTACATATGGACATATCAAGGATTTTGCCATTGCCAAGTCTTTCATCTCTAAATCGGGGGATTCTTGATAAGGTAATGATGCACAGCTTTAATTTCAAAATATATCAAGATATTCAAAATTCCATGACAGCTGGAAGGATCTCAAGAAGAATACACATGTCATGGTTTATACCCTTGCATATCTTTGTGGCTTGCTTCAAAACATCAATTTTACAAAGGACAAAGGTATTTGGCTAAGTATAAATTTTGTAGAAGAGGAACTAGAAAACATTATAAGAAGGCTTTGGAAATCTAGAGAGTATGACAATAAGGGCTATACCATGAAGTGTATTGTATCCCCCCAATCCTTGTCTTTATGTTATAACATTGTGTTACAAACTCTTACTTTGGGCTTTGATTATAGGAGATACAAACTCAAGTAGGCATTTAGATTCCCTTGGATTCTAATAAAGACTACATGCCTTTCAAACTTAAGGTGCAAGTTATAGCACATGAAGAAGAAAAGGAGGTAAATGTCACTTCTAATTGGAGTCTTAAGGATGTAAGGGATACCTTGGAACTACTAGGCAATATATCCCCTGGATATAATTTCAAAGTCAATGGTAAAACAATTCGGAAAAGAGCTAAACGCTCTTTCTCTTATATGAGTTGCTTCCCTCCCATAATTGTAAGTTTTGAGCCATAAATATGAAAACGTTCATTGCATTTACATAAGATAAAAAGCTTTTCATTGAATCAAGAGTTACAAAATTGAAGTGAAAATATACAAGGATATAGAATAACAATGGAGGTTTCTCCTAGTTTCCATTTGCATCTATTTATCTTCTTTTGGCTTTGTAACTTCTTTATTGCTTTCTGCCAACGATCTCTAATCTCCTTACAATGGCTTTTTTCTTTGGTTGCAATAAGAATTTGAATTTCACAGGGGCCCTCTTCTCTTTAGGCACTGAAGAGGAGATGGATGAGACTCCATAGGAGAAAGTGTTGACATTCCTTTCTTTTTGGAGTTCACCTTACTAGTCTTTCTATATGACTTGCCCTTGCCATTACTCTTAGTTTAAGATTTTTGTGGAGGGGAGTCGGGGTCGACTGATGTGATTGCCCTATCCAAAATCAACTCAATATATCGCTCCCTTATCCACCACATGTATGAATTGGGGTAATCTTGGCACTGTGAGAAAAAATGTAACAAGTTGAAAAACTCAAAGAAGGGTTCCTTTAAAAATATACAATATGAAAAATACTTACATTCGCCCCATCTACCTTGAGTATCTTTGAATCTATTATCCTGCAAACATTTGAAATCATTGTCCATCCACAAGTATGTGTATCACTTTGCAAGGATAATTCTTGTTAGAGAAAGCTATATGGTTTTTGAGGATCAGCAATATCCTCATATGCGGTGTCCAAAAAGGTATTACTAAATTGGTTACCACCCCTAAAATTAACTTTCCACAAAAAAAGAAGAAGAAAAGTTCAATGTGGTTTCATTTGTCTTTGTAGGGCTTGGTAGGCCACTGGGCAGCTAATGTGCATCCTTTGTCCGATGCCCTGTTCTCTCTAGGGTGACTACTTGGACTCCCTTGGTAAGATAAGCATCGCCTTTGTAGTCTTGGTAGGCCATTGGGTAGCCGATGTGTACCCTTTGTCTGATGTCGTGGTTGCTTTTGGGTGGAATGCCTTGGGATAAACATTGCAAGCCTTTTCCTTTTAGGCTCAGTTTTGGGCGTGAGAGGGGGTGTTAACCCCAACACGAAGAAAGCAAAAGGAAGTGGAAAAGACACAGGGCAAAGGCAGAAAAAGGTAGCCCGACTGAAGAAAGAAAAGGAGAAAAGGCCAAAAGCGCAAGGGCAACCTTAAAAGTCCAAGGCAAAGGCAAAAGGGGAAATGCGCATTTTAAAATAAAAAGGCGCACCCTGAAATCTTGTAAAAGAGCGCCGGGTTCTCACCCCTGCAATTTGTAAATGTAGACGGGCGGTGGAAAGGAAGCTAGGAAGATAGAAGGACAATGGGAAAAAGGGCCTAGGCTATGGCCGGCCATGTAAAAAGGGGAAAAGGGGATGACCGCCCAAAAGGGATTTAGGGTTTTGTATATAAAGTTGAAAAGTGAATGAAAAGCTCATTCTTGTGTGTGGCCAAAAGTAGCTCTCCTCTTCTTCTTCTTCTTCTTGTTCTTCCTTGCTTGAGCTTGTGCTTGAGAGAGGGAGTGTGAGAGTGTGAGGGAGTGAGTGTGTGAGGGTGAGGGACCGAGGAGGAGAAGCTCTCCATCGTCTCCTCTCTTCTTCTCTTCTCTTCTCTTCTCTTCTCTTGCTCGCGGCAATGGAGCTTGGAGCGTGGAGCTTGAGGATGGAGCTTGCTTGAAGCTTGCACTTGGATCGTGGAGCTACCGGAGTGCGCGGGAGAGGAGGTAACTCGAACGGCACGAATGTAAGCTCACTACACCCGTAGATATGGATGGCGCGTCGGCTATGTGAGAGGTAGCCATTAGTGCTCGGCTTGGAACGCTTGAATCAATAAGCGGTCCGTGGGTCTTGGCGGTTGAGTGAAAGCTCCCACAGGGGGTGCTGATTTAAAACACGCTTTACAGCTGGTTAGCATTTTTAAACAGTTTTGCTTGTTTTTGTATGAATCTTTGTGTTTTAGTCTTGGTCGTATATACTTGGCTAGGCAAATTTGTCTTCCAAGTATTCTTGAGCAGTTATTGAACCTTAGAAAATTAATTTCACCAGTCAATAATTAAATTGGCCAGGTCAATTTGTCTTTCAAGTATCCTTGAGTAGTTATTGACTGTTAGTCTAGCATCAATTACTGTGGAGTCTTTAATATCACCATTGACATTAGTGGCCAATAAATTGGTCTAGGTCAAAATTTGTATTGGGTACCACCTAGTACTTGTCAGACATAACTTATTACAACTTTTGCCTTTGGCTTCAACTGATATCTCTGGGTCTTGGGTCCCACACTATGAAGTAATTAACTTGCACCTCACATATGCAAGTCACATTGGCACATTTGATTAACTTATAAAAAAATTGCAAAGCAAAGCAATAAAATTTCACATCCTTGTGACATGCTTCGAAGCAAAAGAAAGCAAAAAATAAGCGAAAAGAAAGTGAAGAAATGTGTGAATGAGGGAAAGCAATGGAAGACAAAGGAAAATAAGCCTAAGAACAAAGTAATCTATGTCATGAGCCTACCAGCACTACAAATGGAAACATGTTACTAAAATAGGCAATCAAATAAAATAAAAAATTAACCAAAAAGCAAGTAGTATTCTATTCAACACACATTTTTGCTTGCCCGTGGATACCACTAAGAGAGTTCATGAGGATAATTTCTTTGGTGAGTATATCAATATATATGAGGCTCCAATGTCCTCTGCAAAGTGAAATGTTAGTAAGTAATGAATACAACAAAGAAGTATACATTAACCCTTTTGTAAAATTATATACCTTTTGACATAAGGGGAAAAAAATATGATAGTTTGTGATTCAATCAACCATTTTGAAAAATATTTATATATTTGAACCAGATCTTGAAAACAATTCCATTGATAACATTGGATTAACAATAAATATACTTTTAGAGATTTCTTGGTTAAGAGAAGCAATCAATGCCCTAAAACCAATAGCAAAAACAAAGGAGTGTTATTTGCAATGAACAACACTATCATTCCATATACTAAAATTTTTGAGAGTTAAAATGCCTTACCTTATGCATTAAAAGACTACTAAATCTGACAAATGAATATATTTTTTAACAATCATGGACTTGTCCTCAATAGATATACTAAGATAGTCCTCTTCCTCAGAAGTATAGGAAACATTGACAACCATTTGCCCATACACCTCCCCCATTCTCTTATAATTGATAGGGCCAAGGACAACAATGTTTCTCTTGCAAACTTCATCCTCAGACTCTATAATCTCTTGTAGTTTTTCTTGTTGGACAAACTCTTATTGGGACACGGTCTTTGTTGGGTATAGATGTGTCACCTCCTCGATCTTTGGCCCTTTTGCTCTCCTAGATAATTTTGGTAGAACGTTAAGGATGTCAAAGGCTTTTTTATCAATAGTGGGCAAGGGCCTCAATACCTTGTTAAACCTATACATGATTCTGCTTACTATACTAAAATATTTGTTCATCAAGGTCACCCTATGAGCATGAGCATGAGCAATATAAGCATCATTTATAAAGTCAATAACAAAGTCTTGAGTTGCTTCTTGAAGACAAAGAATGGCTTTCTGCAAGCTGCCATTTCTTTTGCATGCCAGTTTCAGTGGACACCCTTGATAATCTATCAAAAATGTCCTCGACAACTCTGATAAAAGCTATCTTTGGAATGACATGTTGTGTAGCTCTATGTGCCTTCCTTATCTCACTAAAACACTTCTAAACATAATAAAATCTAGACCTTCTCTTTCTCCTAGGCTTGGGAGAAGGATCTCCTCCATGAGCAAAAGAGGGTCCAGGTTGCTCAAGTTGCTCTGTTTGCTGAATTGGTACTCTAGTGGAGGTTGGAAACTTGGCAGTTGTAGAAGAGGACTGTCCAGCAAGATCAGAGGCCTGGTTATTAACAACATGGAGCTTTCCATGGAAAGGAGGAGAACACATAGTCTCTGCACTTGATTGTTTTGATTGCATGGCAAGAGACTGAGGAAAACTAGGGATAGGAGGGGTCTCATGAGGGAAAGCTTTTGGAACCACTAATGGCCTTGCCTCCTCCTCACTATCCTTGCTATTTGTATAGACCTTCCTTGCAATCTACTTTGTCCTTGCCATCACCTACTAGAAAATGACAAGTAGACCAATTAAAAAATACAAACACATAGGGTAAGATACAATGGGAGATGAATGAACCGTGATTTGACGAAAGACATATTTGCATAATATCGTGGAACAAAATATGACACGAGAGAAGAGGCCTACGATCCTACAAAATACCTATTCATCTCATATCATGTATTGTAGAGGTGTGAATCAAGGACTGCAAATACGGTGCGAGAGAAGGGAACCGCGATCCCACAAAGGACCTATTCACATCGTATCATGGACTGTAGATATGATGCAAGAGGAGAGAACCATGATCTTGTAAAGGACCTATTCGCATCGTATTGTGGACTGTAGATACAGCATGAGAGAAGGGAATCACAATCCTATAAAGGATCTATTCGCACCATATTGTGGACTGCAAATATGGCACAAGAGTCAACGGCACTGTGACGTGGTTCAAGATATATTCACGTTGTATCATGAGAATGCAAATGCAAGAAAGACGCAATCCTCATTGTTCTTACCTTTAGATTAAATACTCTCGCTCAATATCATGGAAAGACTTGGTATAAGCCTTGCGGGAGGTGGTCTCGCTTTGTATCCTGAGGAGCCGATACGATGCAATGGTGGAAAAGCATCAGCAATGCAAGATGTCTCCTCGCTCCATATCATTTACCAGCAAACAAGCATATGCAAAATCAAAGCAGATATAGCACGAAAGGCAAGAGAGGCAATCTAGGGGGGGTTGTTGCTTGCATCCTATTGTTGATGTAAAAAATGAGCCACATAAGCTAGGATCGATCTTTTATACTTATGTGGCACGTGACATGTGGCATTGTATTATTGGCTAGGGTTTGCCACGAGCTTCCACATGGTTGTCCACATTGTCTATAAATATGTGTTACAATGCATATTTTAGCTTTTTTAGCAAATTGTGTACTTGAATTGTTTTAGTCCTCCTAAGCTATTTTTGAGTTCCTTATGCTATTTTGGGTGCAATTTCATCAGCTGTGGGAATCACGATACGAAACGACAAGTGCTATTTGTCAAGCAATCAAGTTTGTTTTCATGCCATATTAGCATTCAATGATACAAAGCGAGCAGTCATTCTTCATATGGTCAATTTCGTTTATTTGCATCGTATCATGCATCCTATGATATGAAGCAAGCAAGCATTCTATGTGTGGTCAACTTCCTCTATTTGCGTCGTATTAGTGTTCAATGATACGAAGAGCAAGCATTCTCCATGTGGTCGACTTTGTATTTTCGTGATGTATCATGCATCCTACAATATGAAGTGAGCAAGTATTCTCCATGTGGTCGGCTTCGTCTATTCACGCCATATCATGCATTCTTCGATGTCTAAACCAAAAGATTTTATAGACTCTCAAGAGATGTGGTCACTCCAAAGAGGAAAAGAAGAAGATTGTCTTCAGGGTCAAGGGATTCTAGGTGTCTTGCCTTTTCTCCTAAAATTCCTACTACTTGTTCTCCTTGCTCATCAGCAGAGCAGCAAGCGTGGGAATGCCTAGGAAGTCTCTAGTCAAAGGTAAGTCACCATTGAGGGTTCCTGGATTGTCTCAAATCACATAGATTTCTCCCTCACAAAGGCTCCTAAACTCTCTTCTTCAGAATGATATGGAGTTATCTTACTATGGAACTACAAAGGATATTTTCAACCTTGACTCGAATATTGACCATGTCTTGAATTCTTGCCAAAAAACAAATTTGGAGGAGTTTGTTAAGTTTGAAAGTCTTGCATTTCCTGTGGTTGAAATGGTTGCAAAGGAATATATTCATATACCTATTGGTAGCTCACCCTTAGAGAAGGCATTGTTCAGAAGAAAGTGTGCATCTCATTCTCTTGATAGGATTTGTGCACCAGATTTGTTTTGTTCTGTTCATTCTAGGAAATGTAGGCTTATGTCAAAAGCAGTTGCATTCATTGCATATACTCTCGTTAAATATCTTGTCAAATTTGATGAACAATAATTAGAGAAACCAAAATAATCTAGCTTCTACCTTTTGGATGAGGTGGCAAAAGAGAAGGATGCAGAGGAATGTTTGGACCCCCAACAAGAAGCATACATTATTGCTGACAAACTAGATGTTGCCCAACTCAAAGCTGAGACCATAATTGAAGAAAACCTTGTAAATGTAGATATTGTATGTGACTCCTCTTCTTTCTATAGTATTCCTTCTCTTCCAACTTTCCCCCTCTAGGTTATAGTATAATGCACACAAGGTGAGGTTTTTGGAGAAGACCGCAGCAATTAGGATTTTTGTTCATGGTCCTAGTTTCTTTGCTTCTAGAGCAAGATACGTTCTGGTCCACTCATCTTATGCTTTGGCAAAAATCGAACTAATATAAAATCAATAGTTGGCTACAAGAGAAGAAAATTTATACGGATAGAGGAAAGATCCATGAGGAGGAGAAAGATGTAAAGGCTCTTGAGAGCTAGCTTTGTACTTTTCTATCTTGAAAAATACTATGAATTCTTAAGTTTTATTATCATCTTTAGTATTCATTCTTCAAAGCTATCATATCGAAAAAACCAATTGAGTAGCTCCTCAAGAGCATTGATTTTTGTAACTCCTCCTCCATGTCTAGTGCTTCAAAAAACACTTATACATGCTTGATAGTGAGATTTTTCCATGCCTTATTGGCCACTATAAGTTGCCAGGGGGCCTTGCTCCTCCACAAAGTAAGGCGCATGGATATGAAGTTTATGTTGCCAATACAAGAGAGTAACAATCATTTTACGCCATTGAGAAATTTATTAAAGAAAACTTGGATTAGATATTCTCTCTTACAAAAAAAATGCGATATCCTTTTCTCCCCATGCCTCATTTATTGCTTGAACAAGATTTGTGATCAAACATTTGAACTCTTGTGAATATGTGTAGGTTGTCTTTTGTTGCTTGAGGAGCTTTAGAAAGACATCGAGGTATCTCCAAACCTCCATCCTTAGAAATGCAAGTCGTGGTGTGCTTGCGACATTTTTCGTTATCCCACACAGCTCTCTCCAATGCTCCCAAGTATAATGCTCACATGTTTTCCCGTATGGTTTTCTAAAAAGTGTCTAGATTTTGAGCCTCTCAGTGAGATATCAACCAAGACATCTCTTGTTTTCCTTGAAACTATTGGATCTTTTCTTAAGTGAACTTGACCTCCATGAAAACCCATTTTGGAGAGTAATGCCTCACATATGTCAATATACTCATCTAATAAAGACAAGGACTTAATCGAGTATGCATAGTCAAGATGCAACCTAGGAAGTTTGTCAATTTTTCTAATCTTTGCATGCAAAGTACAAATATGAACATTTCTAAGAGGAATTGAAAGAATGGAATCCCATATATCTTCTTAATTTTTAAATTTACTCAGATCTATAGAGTATCTAGTTGGAGCTCTTCTTACACATCGCAAGTTGCTCCAATATTTAGACCCAACACTTTCCATGCAATAAATATAATGATATTTTATATTTGCCCCATTATATATTCCAAGCATACATTTGATAGTTTTTAAGTTAGCGCTCATGTGCCATTTCATATTAAAATTACCAATCCCATCAACCACCAACATTTCTCTTTCACTTTGAGACTTATAAAATGTTTGGAATATATGTATGAGTGAACAACCATTTCAATATTTGATGATTCTCAATTGGTACCTAAGTTGCACCAACCCACCAAATCTCCATCTCAAACTACAACTTATGCACTGGTACTTAACCCCCACCACTGCTGTAGTCCAATACCCTATTCATGATACAAATGTTGACTCTTTTCATCTTTTGTCCTTTTTGAATCTATGCTTCATCTAACTTCAAGGCAAACGTCAAAACACTGTGTCATTCCTCTAATGTGAGTCTATACATGTGAACCATTACAATATACACTCTTATTAGATCAACCCATATATTGTTAAACATATTGTATTCAAAACTAGATTTTCTTTTTGTCTTTTCATATGGCATAGATTCTTCAATATGAATGTATTCCCCAAGAACATGTGAGGTTAAGTACATTGACTCCTACTCTTGTGTCTACAATCCCCTTTATTGTGACGTCCCCTAATGCTATGATAGGTAGGACTGCATGCATTTTCGTGTCTTTCTAGAAAGCATTCATGTGTTAGGACTTAGGCACTGAGTCTAGGGTCACACTGGGTATCTGCGTGGCTATGTCATTGTCAGGCAAGTCGGTCCCTCCAAGCTCATTTTTTCTTTCTACCCACTCCTTCAACACTTGCCATAAGATTGGATTTTGCCTAAGCAGTTCTCCCAAAGGTAGAGTAATAGGGAGACCGATATTAACATCGTGAGCAAGTTGCCAACCACCTACTTTTCATTAGGCTCTACACTCTTTTGCCAACACTCTTGGGTAGTATGCCTTCTTGTGGCATCTAGGCTCTGTTTATGCGATGCTACATGGGGTGCGGATATGTATCTTGATCATAACCGAGTAGGCAAGACTAGTGTACCCACACTAGAGAGCTCATCAATCTTGCCTTTTATAATGGGTTCTGCATCCTTTAGTGCACTTGGGCTTCTCTCACCCACTCCTTGACCTTATCAACCACTTCTAATGGTTCCTTGGATCGAAATATTCTCCAATCCTGGCACTTCCATTTTCTGTTGTCTTAGGAGTAGATATCTTTGCTTCTGCATCTATGACGGTTTCCCTTTGATAATGTGGTGACACTATCTATCTTAAGCATAATCTTCGTCTCAACCCTCTTTTTCCTTCTTCAAGGTTGCTAGTTCTATGTAATGAAATATCAGCATGCTTTGCCTGTGCTCAGGTCATGACATTCAATAGGATTGGTGCGTACAAGTATGTGATCCCACACTCAGGGCATATCAAGTTGGCCTTGTCTCGATTGGCTTTCTCCCTTTCCAGGCATTGAGTGCCCTGGGTGACTGCAAGTCATGGGTTCCTCATTCTATCGTACTAGACCTCTACCTCTTTTTCTATCCAATGCTATCATCAGCACTGGTCTAAAATCCATCAAGATGGGATTGCCCTCTTTGTCGTATGAGATGTAGGGGTTTACATATGCTTCAGCTCCTCTACATAATGTATCGAAGCGCTACTCAGTGGATGGGTCATGATGGGTCTAGGTGGTCTAAGTAATAATGTGGGGTTGATATCCATCTTATGGACATCTGGCTTTGAATCATTGGGTGCTGGGAGAGCTAGTGGAGCTCCCCTTCTGAAAGGTAGTTGTCTATTCCCTAAGTAGTAAGGCTGATTGTATGGTTGTGAGTATGGAAATCGCCTTGGTAATCAACAATGCATTGCATCTTGGCCAAACCTACCGCAATTGGCACAGGGTCTGGATCTAGGATCCATGCACTCGATCGGGAGGTGGTTTCCTCCATAATGCACACATTACACGTGAGGTCATGCATGCCTTCTCATCATCTCTTGAAAGCTAGCCAACTCTAGCTTCACGTCCGCCAACTCCTGACTCTGGTCGACACTCTTTCCCTTGTCTTGGGTGCTCTAACTAGATCTTTCATTAACAATCATAGCTCTTTCTGAGGTTGTAGAGGCAATGTTGTCTTGGTTCGTGGGTCTTGAGCTTCTCTCCTTGAGCAGGTCATTCACTCATATGGCTTCTTCAAAGACCCTAGCTAGCACATCCCTTTACAGGTTTGAGTTGCTCACCAAAGCCTTGTAAAGCTCCTCACTTCAAATTCCATTTATGAATAAGGTGGAGACTGCTTGTTCGCTATGTCACTCTTTGTGGCAACAACTAGGATTCTCTTAAAGAGACTCTGCACATAGGTGACATAGTCTCAAATATCCTCCTTGTCCTTGTGAGTAACATTCATCAACCTGACAATTAGGTTGTCAAAGTATCCCGCCTCTCAGAGAATCTCTTCGAAGAGACTCTTGAGGGTATTGAAGTTATTGTGTGTCTAGACTAGTGTACCATGTTCATGCTTTGTCTCCTAGGCAAAGTTTGAAAGCTTGTGCATGTTAAGAAGGTCTGTGAGGCTGTTTGCCTCACATACTAGCTCAAACTGCTCCACAAAGCTATATGGGTCATTGTTGAGCTGATATTTGTCAAGTTGCTTAGCAACCACATGTATCTTGGTCTAGCTCTTAGAATTCGGGGTTATTCCTAGTCTTGCTAACAATGAAGTTGCCAAGGCTTCTCCACTTTGCTTTGCAACCATGTTATCTAAAAGTCACTTCATGAGGAGCTCACTCAGCGTAAGATCAAACCCTAGTACTCTCTCCCACTCAGCGTTTTCTCCTATCCTTAGGAAGTACTAAGACATGTTGAAGTCACAATCGTTCGAGTCCCACCACCGCTCCGACAATCCGATTACCTTAGTCCATGGATAAGCCATACCATCCAAGGTGATTGGTGTCCTTGGCCACTCTTCAATGATGACTGGGGTCTCCTCCTACTAGTGGGTTCATTTAACTTATCTTATCTTGCATGAATTCCTTGTTATTTAAAACAATCCTTAATGTTACGAGCACTCAAATGCTAGCAGGATGCTCCTCAAAGAGCATTGTGCAAATTCAATGAAAACAATACAGTGCAATACATATTTTTCATGATCCTTTCGTACAAGTGACGACCACTCTAACTGGATTGTTATGGTATCTACAGTGTTTTAGATGTGTGGTCTAAGGGGTAGCATTCGATCAGTTAGTACAGGTCTCTATTGGGGCACACAATTGAGGGTCAATGACTACAGGGGTGTCATCTAGCTTGGGCTTAGGCTCTGCCTGTCCTAGGGTGGGTCCAATTTTCCAGAACCTAGATTCTACATGGTTTACTCGAGTGACAGTGTCCAAGTGGTCCAAGTGAATGGGTGCTTGGCGCCCGAGGCAGAATGTTTACGCATTCAAGTGGACTCTTTAAGGAGTCCAAATTTGACCATTCGAGGCATATGTCAGCCATCCGAGGCCAAGTGGTTGTTTGTGGCCAAATGTTTTAACCAAGTCTGAGTTTATGACTCATACTACTATGGTTCGTTTGAGCGGACTGATGACTCGGATTGTCCAAGTGGTGGCGGCACTTGGACGACTGTGACTCCATTGAACGTGGCACCGAAAGCTCCAAAATGGTCAAAATCGCGTCGAATCTCACATACACCTTTATCAATATCTCAATTATAATCCTTGGAGCAATCATCCAACACAAAGGTACGCTCAAAGCTTACCTATAGGGCTTGGAAGGCGCGGTGGTGAAGATTGCCAAGCAGCAAATGGTTTCCAACCCTGTAGCTCTCTCTCTCTCTCTCTCTCTCAGCTCTCTCCCTCAACTTAGAAATGACAAATGAGCTCTCCCCCTACCCTCTTGGCTTCTTAAACCCCTCTTTGCTTAGTATTTTACCTCCCCCTTCTCTCTCTTTACCATCTTAATGCCTTGAACCTCTCTTTTCCCTATTTTTTCCTTGTTTTGGACCCGCTATTGTGAGGTGTTTGCCAGGCTCATTCCAAGGCACACCTTTTTGTAGTCCATTAGTAGGTTTTCCAAATGACACCACTTGGCAGTCCCTTGGAACATCACAGGGTTTGTCACTTAGACCCCAGTGAGTCTACATCATGACTGAAGTGTTCTAGCCAAACCCACTAGGATCGACCTGAATTTTTGGGTTCCTAAAACCAAACGAGTCTCCTAGCAGCCAGCTAGCATCAATAATTTCAAGTTTCCACTTCTACAAGATTACTCGATCTGAAGCGGACTCTCCATTGCACTTGGTTCAAAGAGAATGGGAGACGGAGGGGAGTCTGGTGCATCGACCCTCCTACCCATAAGCCAAAATCCCATTCCAACCCCCTTAAACAATGCAAGTTGGTTCTACCTAACGACTAGTTGGGGTCAATTTATCATCTTATTATTTCTATTTGTTGATTTAGAAAAGCTCCCAGCTAACCGGGACCACCCTACCGTTGGGCGTGCCTATCAAGGGTTACGACCACCCGCTTTCTAAACCATCTTTAGTTTTCTAATTACCTGCAACACATTTATTGGAACATATACAATCAGCTTCATTAATTAGTCTATTAAATCACATGTTCCTTCACGTAATTTATCTCACGGACACACATAGAATTCAAACAATCCTTGATAAAACAAACTTCTTTATTATATTGCAAGCTATTACAATTTCCACATTTTCAACCTTGTAGAAGATACATAGAATTCCACAAGGGTATTCTACCCACCAAGATTCCACCCTTGTAACTAGTATTTAGGGTTCTAGGATCCCATCCTGGGTCACAAAGAGGCTCGTCGTCAAATTCTAGGAACAATGCAGGATTTACGACCAGAGTCCCCCCTGGCACCCACATTTCCTACTACCCAAGACTATCCCTATGAACAAACCTTTCGTTGTACGGAGCCGATCTAAGCGTCTTGAAGCGATAACAATGTCCCCGTTGAAGTAGGGTCTCGCAACTAGCTTGGGGGTAGCCTAGCACGATCCTTCCTTTTATCCTATTTGTCAATATTTTCAACCAGAGCTCTATATCCTAGCAAACACAAACAATCCTTTCAAATGTATATCAAATGATGCAATGACAATCACACCATCGTGCAGCTCATAGCTTCACATAGCCAAGGTAGACCTTATCCTAAGGTAACCTTACATTCTAATGAGGATTCTCCTCCCCATAAAGAAGTGTTGAGTATATCTCTTACAACATGTTAAGCAAGGCATGAATTTCCTGTTTGGGTTATCTTACCCAACATAAGCGAAATTCCTTAAAGAAATATATTGTGCCAATAACTTAACGAGATGACTTATAGATCCTTATATAGAGTTTTACTTTTTAAGTGTTAGTCAACACTTAACCTTGTCGTGTTCGATAGTAATTATATCGAGTTATTTTACTAATCTCGAGTGTGCATAAAGTCATATTTGCAATAACCTTCTTGCAACTATTTACATCATGATTCTACGATTTAGAGTCTCAATTAATCTAACTAAAAATCATAGCGATTAATCATTTATGCGTGTACTAGTATGCTTTCTAGATGAAACTGTCAAATCGTGTAAGTGTAAAATATAGAAGCTAATATTTTATGTAATTATTTTATGTGGTGAAATAATAACCTAGTAATGAATAAGTTGGTTTGGCATGAGAGCAGTGGGAATTTCGTCTTTGCTCGTGCTTGCGTTCACCACACCCGATGTTCTATTGGTAGTGGTGACTCTTGCAACCTCAGGCACTCCTGTATCTCTAGCAATACCTATTCCGTAACTGATTGCGATGGTTCCCATGGTCATTCCACCTCGTCACTTTGGAGCCATCGTCCATGAGCGTATTCGAGAGATATGGAAGGTGGAATAAATTCGAGATAGGAGAGCATAAGAGAAGATGGCTTAGTTGAAGATTGAGATAGGGGGAATTGAGCTAACTCTCTCCCTTGCAACCTCTCGAGGTAACTCCTCTCTCTCTCTCTCTCTCTCTCTCTCTCTCTCTCTCTCTCTCTCTCTCTCTCTCTCTCTCTCTCTCTCTCTCTCTCTCTCTCTCTCTCTCTCTCTCTCAATGTGTCTCTCTCTAGCTCCTTCTCTCAACCTCTTGGAGGGGTATCCTTCTACCTCCCTCTCTCTACCTCTCTCTCCGGCCTCTTGGGGTCTCCTTATGCGTGATTTTGCCAATTCTTATTTTTTTCATCAAATCTCAAAAACTAGCTAAAAAGACCACTTGTTTTTTTACATGACATACTGTTCTAGAAATTTTCTTGACTTTTTAGGATATTTATAATAAAGAATATCAAAATTATAAAAAATATGCTAGTTTTGTCCAAAAATCTAATTTTTTCGGACCATCCATACTATACACATTGACACTAATGACTTATATGGCTCATAACTCTCATTCATGTTGTAACTTTCGTGATGGGTGGCTACAATCCTTGTCAATCCGGAAAAAATATCGGGTTACAATCCTTTTTTTTTCTTTTTAATTTAAATAAATTTGTTAGTTAATAATGTTAGTTAGTTTTTACTTTAGTTAGTAACCTTACTAACTTATTAATTGACTAACTAACTTTCAAACTAACCAACTAACTTTTAATTGCATTAAAGTATTATATTCTTCTCCCCTTAAAGAGATCGAGATGTCCTCATCTCGAGAGAAACCATGGGTATTGTTGGTAAAGAAGATTCTTAGTTATTCATGTCGCATCTTCTTCAAGATAATCCTTCCACTAGACAAGATATTCTCTAAGGGTTCCACTCCTCAGTTTTCTCTCCCTTACATCAATTAATTTGCCAGGTTGTAGCTCAAGGACTCCTTGGTTAGGTATTACAACTTGTTGATCATCAAGTATATGGTGAGGGTTAGCTATGATGCTTTTAGTAAGCTAACATGAAATACATTGTGGATTTTTATATTCTCAGGGAGTTGTATCTTATAAGTGCTTGGTCCTAAGCACTTGAGAACCTTATAGGGTCCACAATATCTTGGACTTAGCTTTTTAAATTCTCCTAAAGATAAAGAACTCTTCTTTGGATGGACACGGATGAAGATCATGTCTCCTTCTTTGAAGATTCATTATTGCCTTTTCAGATCAACATACTCCTTTTGTCAGTCCTTGGCAACTTGAATATCTTATATGATAATCTTTATTTGATCATCCATTTCTTCTAACATTTTTCTCGAAGCTTCTATCCTTAGAGTAGGATCGAAAAAATTTAGTAGCATACGGCAATCTTGACCATATATTGCCCGAAATGGAGTCATATGAATACTTCGATGATAAGAGGCATTATAAGCAAATTCTACTAGGGATAGATACTGGATCCACCTTTTGGGTTCTTTGCTACAATATGCGCACATAATATCCTCAATTACTTGATTAACTCATTATGTCTACCCATCAGTTTGTGGATGATAAGCAGTACTGAAACAAAGTTGGGTCCCAATGGCTTCAAATAAACTCTTCCAGAAATGTGATGTGAAAAGAGAATCATGATCACTAATGATCCTTTTAGGTAACCCATGTAGCCTAAAAATCTCTTTTACAAAAATTCTTACAATATCTAAAGCTTTGCAATTGGTTTTTGTTGGAATAAGATGAGGGACCTTTGTTAGCATGTTTACTATTACCATTATTGAGTTATATTCTCCTCACACAGAAGGTAATCCAACTACAAAGTCCATGCTAATAAACTCCCATTTCATATGGGAAATATCAAGTGGCTGGAGTTTTCATGGTAACTTGATACGTTCAGATTTTACCCTTTGGCAATTTAGACATTCAATGACATACTTAAGTACATCACCCTTGAGTTTTTGCTAGTAATAGCTTTTCCTGACAGCATTAATAGTTTTTGCATATCCGGGGTCTCCTGAAAAAGGAGAGTCATATGCTTCCCAAAGTATCCTTCTCTTGAGAGTCTAATTTGAAGGAATGCATAATCTCATTCTAAAATAAACAAGTCAATCGTCTTCATCTGTAGAGAATTCTGGATACTTAGTCTTGAGTTTGGGATCTTGTTCCTTATTATGAACTTCCCAAAACAATTGTTGATAGTCTGAGTCCTTATTTGCTTCATCCTTTGTCAAATCGATGATGGGATCAATTGGCATTGATACCATTATAGCTAGAGTTTCTACCCTAGATGGTTCTTCAACGAGGATGATAAGAGCATTAAGGAAGGCTTTACAGCTAAGGGCATCTGCTACTACATTTACTTTACTAGGTCTGAACTTAATTTCAAAGTCATACTCTTGCAGAATTTCGATCCACCCTCGTTGCCTCATATTAAGACCAGGCTAAGTAAAAATCCACTTAAGACTTTTATGATCCGTGCCTAAGGAAAACTTATTTCCAAGCAAGTAATGTCTCCATAATTTGAGAGCATGAATCACAGCTAATAACTCTAGGTCATGAGTGGCATATCTCTTTTCATGGGCTTTCAATTTTCTCGAGGAGTAAGCTACAAGATGACCTTCCTGCATTAGTACCCATCCCAATGCAAGAGAGCTAGCCCTTGGGAGAAATAAATGAGTGTGTACTTCCACAGTCAATCAAAACTTTAAATGATTTACCTCGATGGCTAGTTGATGTTTGTATTATCGAATATTGACGATTTTGACCTTTCCTGTGGAATGCAGGATGAACAGTTGCTTTTTCAATATCTTCCTCCATAGTAGGGTCTTCCTCGCTGTGCCTCTTTTAGGGTAATATTTGACATTCTTCCTCTTGCCATAGCTACTTGATCACAGCCACAACCTTGGGCAACTCTGCCTTGACCTCAAAATTGGCCTTGGTGATGGTTTCTAATAATCTCTCCTGAACTGTCCTAGCTCATTGCAGTGAAAGCACCTAAGTCCATCCTTGTTTCCCTGGGTAGGAACAAAATTTCTAACTGCATTGGATTTTGTTTTTTGCTTCTGTCATAGGTGAAATTGACATTGGGTCCTTGTTGCTTTGACCTTTGAATCCTCCTTTTTTCTAATTATTGTAGCTCCAAGACTTATTATTGTTAGGTTTTAATTGTATTTCCCACACAATAGAAGCAGCTTGAATCAAAGCATCTTGGAGGTCTATTGGGCACATTGATTTCAAACGAGTGTTCAGAGGAGAAATTAGCCCATTGCAAAACTTGAACAGTATCCATGGGGGGTGCATATTTAAAAAGAGAAACAAACTTGGAGTAATATGCTCCCAGGGTCAGTCCCATTCTTCAAATTAAAAAACTCATTCATCTTCTGGGTGCAATAAGCTGGAGGTAAATATCTTCCTCTTACAGCTTCTTTCAACAAATCCCAAGTAATGGCATTTTTAGGGACACCTTGATCTCGACACCACTGCTTACACTAGAGTCGAGCTTTGCCAATTAATTTTAGCTTAGCTATCATGGCTTGGTTGGCTGAGACAGTTCCAGTAGCAGTAAAATAATCTTCCATGGATTCAATCCAAATTTTTGGATTGGCTTCCACATTCTCTCCTTTCCTGTCAATTTACGGAGGTTTGACTTGCTTCAAAATATTCCTTTTCTCTTGAGCTTCATTGGGAATTATTGTGGATGAGAAATTCTATGAAGTTTTCAACAATTCCCAAGTTAAATTTTATGAAATTTATATAGCATTTATACTAGAGTTTGATACTCAAATTATTTCTTAAGCTTACGTTGTATTCTAAACTAACATGTGCTCTGATATCAACTGTGAAGTGTCCGCTAGAGGCTCATTCCAAGATGCACATTTTTGTAGTCCATTAGTAGGTTTTCCAAATGATGCCGCCTAGCGCTCCGTCGGAACATCACGGGGTTTGTTACTTAGACACCACTGAGTCTACATCGCGACAGAAGTGTTTGGACCAAACCCATTAGGATCGACTTGAATTTCCCGGTTCCTAAAACCAGATGGGTCTCCTAACATCCATCTAGCATCAGTAATTTTGAGTTCCACTTCTATAGGATTACTTAATCTGAAGTGGACTTGCCATCACACTTGGTTCAAAGAGAATGGGAGATGGAGGGGAGTGTGGTATATCAACCCTCCTGCCCAGAAGGCAAAATCCCATTCTGGCCCCCTAAAACAATGCAAGTTGGTTCTTCCTAACGACTAGTTGGTCAATTTATCGTCTTCTTATTTCTATTGCCAATTTAGAAAAGCTCCCAACTAACCGAGACCACCCTACCATTAGACATACCCATCGGGGGTTACGCTTAAAAACTGTATTTAGAACACAATTTGGTCATTATGAATTTTTAGTGGTGCCTTTTGGATTGACTAATTTACAACTACCTGATTTCAATAGACCATTTTTTTTAGTAGTTACTGATGCTAGCAGATCTGGAATAGGAGCCGTACTTATACAAGATAATCATCCCATAGCATATTCTAGCTGTAAACTGAAACCATTTGAACTTAAATATTTCACTTATGATAAAGAATTGTTAGCTGTTGTACAAGCTTTAAGACAATGGAAATATTACTTAATGGGTTCTAAGTTTATGATTAAGACTGACCAACAAAGTATTAGACATCTCCTTAGTCAACCCCAAATATCTGACCGACATATCAAATGGGCAGCTTTTATTCAGAGTTTTCATCCCCTTGTCCAATATCAACTAGGAAAAGAAAATGTAGTAGCTGATGCATTAAGTTCCAAATATCTGACCGACATATCAAATGGGCAGCTTTTATTCATAGTTTTCATCCCCTTATCCAATATCAACTAGGAAAAGAAAATGTAGTAGCTGATGCTTTAAGTAGAAGACCGACCATTCATAATATCTCTATCATATCATTTGATTCTTTAACCTCTATGAAATATACTTATCATCAGGACATTACATTTCAAGCTGACTAGAATAAATTAGTTGGAAATAACTAGATTCCTATTGATTCACTATCTTACAATGATGGATTCATGTTTTATGAAAAGAGATTATGTATTATAGTCCCATTTAGATCTTTTGTTTTGAATGAAATTCATTGTCCTCCATATCAAGGTCATAGAGGTATCATATCTACTTTGCGTACATTAACTGAAGATTTTTATTGGCCACATATGGACACTGATGTATCTAACTTTGTTTCTGAGTGTTTAGTTTGTCAAAGAGTTAAGAGACATCATGGTAAACAATATGGTTTACTTATGCCTTTACCTATTCCATCAAGACCATGGGAACATATTTCTATGGATTTTATTACTGGTTTATCTAATACTAAAGCTAACCATGATATGATTTGGACTGTTGTAGACAGGTTTAGTAAACAAGCATATTTCATTCCATGCAAGAAAACTTTAACAGCATCTCAGGCAGCACAATTGTTTTTGAAATCTGTTTTCACTAATCATGGATTACCAAAAGTTATTATTTCTGACCGTGATTCTAGATTTTGTAATAACTTTTGGATTAATTTGTTTGCTAACCTAGGAACAAAGATTGATCTCTCACATATTACACGATGGATTCCGTGAGGTTTTACAGCGGATTCCGTAAACTTTGTTTACCGGGGCTCATACACAAAGTGGATTCTTTGTGCGAGAAGTCGATGGGGACGCCTATCCTTTTCGAGCGTTTTGTTAATTTAGTGTGTACATGGGTGATTCCATAGCGGGTAATTCTACAAAATACATATTAAATTAATAAACATTTATGAGTTTAGAGTGCGCACTCGTGATAAATTAAGGTTAGGATTAATTTCTAACCAATTGATTTATTTATGTAGCTGAAGACTGCTAGGTATTCACTTTTGTCGGTTTAATTGTATTATTTTACTAACGATTGTGAATGCTTCAGTTTGATGTGTAGAGATAGCAGCAGTGACGGAGGAAAGCATTGGAGGATAGCGTGTATTCGAGTTATCACTTATATTTTGATGGGCACATACCTTAGGCATAGCGCCTATATTTTGTCGCACCTATTTATTAAGGCATTGGATATTTATTTATTATTTTGTATGCGCATGGGCGCACGATCATGATATTTGTATTTGGACATTGTATTGGGTATGCTGACTCTTTGGACGCCCACCCATTAGCTTTATTTTTATTTGGCACTAAAGCAAACTCAAAAGCCAAAAGCATGCTATTTTGTAATTTGGGCTATTATTTGAGCTTGAAGATGATGAATACATAAAATACATGCTTTGTGGAGCGCTCATACAAGGCATGGGGGGAGATTGCACCCAATTGGTCTTTTGTTCATGTCGTGCATGCTTTCTACCTTGAGTTTTGTGCAAAAAAGTAGAGTTCTTTTGTTCTTGGGGACCTTTCGACGCTCACTACGTGAGCATACAACATCCGATCTATGCACCATGTAACTAGTATTTAGGGTTCCAAGTTCCCATCTTGGGTCACGAAAAGGCTTGTTAAATTCTAGGAACAATGTAGGATTTATGGCCAGAGTCCCCCCTGGCACCCACATTTCCTACTGCCCAAGACTATCCCTACGAACAGACCTTTCATTATACGGAGCCGGTCTAAGCCTCTCGAAGCGATAACCATGACCCCGTTGGAGTAGGGTTTCACAGCTAGCTTGGGGATAGCCTAGCATGATCCTTCCTTTTATCTTGTTTGTCAATATTTTCAATCAGATATCTAGATCCTAACAAACATAAACAATCCTTTCAAACGTATATCAAATAATGTAATGACAATCACACCATCGTGCAGCTCACAGCCTCACATAGCCAAGGTAGACCTTATCCTAAGGTAACCTTACATTCTAATGAGGATTCTCCTCCCCATAAAGAAGTGTTGAGTATATCTCTTACAACATGTTAAGCAAGGCATGAATTTCATGTTTAGGTTATCTTACCCAACATAAGCGAAATTCATTAAATAAATATATTATGCTAATAACTTAACCAGATGACTCACAGATCCTTTAAATAGAGTTTCCCTTTTTAAGCGTTAGTCAACACTTAACCTTATCGCGTTTGACAATAATTATATCGAGTTATTTTACTAATCTCTAGTGCGCATAAAGTCAGATGTGCAATAACCTCTTGCAACTATTTGCATCATGATTCTATGATTTAAAGTCTCAATTAATCTAATTAAAAATCATAGCGATTAATCGTTTATGTGTGTACCAATATGCTTTCTAGATGAAACAGTCAAATCATATAAGTGTAAAATATAGAAGCTAATATTTTATGTGGCGAAATAATAACCTAGTAATAAATAACTTGGTTTGGCACGACGATGTTGGAAATTTTGTCTTTGCTCGCACTTGCATTTGCCACGCCTGATATTCCTTTGGTAGTGGCAACTTCGGTAGCCTCGGTAATGCTCGTTCCTTTGACCGATTGCGATGGTTTCCATGGTCATTCCACCTCATCGCTTTGGAGCCATCATCCGCGAGCGTATTCAAGAGATAGGGAAGGCGGAATAAATTCGAGATGGATGAGCGTAAGAGAAGATGGCTTAGTCGAAGATCGAGATAGGGGGAATTGAGCTAACTCTCTCCCTTGCAACCTCTCGGGGTTACTCCTCTCTCTCTCTCTCTCTCTCTCTCTCTCTCTCTCTCTCTCTCTCTCTCTCTCTCTCTCTCTCTCTCTCTCTCTCAAGCTCCTTCTCGCAGCCTCTTGGAGGGATATCCTTCTACCTCCCTCTTTATTGTAACCTCTCGGGGTCTCCTTATGCTTTCTAAATTGCTCCCCATGCCTCATTTTTATAGCTGAATTAGAGAATAAGGGTTGTGACTGAGAAGAAGAGCTCTTTATGGAGGGGATCTTGGCAAAATTAGCAATCTGATGCTCAAATCACAAATTTGATAGTTTCCTTGGCTCCAAAAGAGGGGTAAAACCCCAAGACACTTGATTAGAAATCTTCCAGGTCACTTCTTCTTCTTCTCTCAGTTCGAAGTGTTGTTTGCTACTTGTAAACTGTGATCGCAAAGTGCGCAATTTTGCCAATCCTTCCTTTTTCATTAAATCTCCAAAACTAGCTGAAAAGACCATGTGTTTTTTTTACATGACATCCTACTCTAGAAATTTCCTTGGATTTTTAGGATATTTACAATAAATAATATCTAAAATATAAAAATATGCTAGTTTTGTAAAAAAATCTAATATTTTTGGACCATCCATACTATACACATTGACACTAATGACTTATATGGCTCATAACTCTCGTTTACGTTGTAACTTCCTAAATGAAAGTATTTACATTATGCTGGAAGAAGATTGACAACTTCTTGTTCATCCTTTTTATGACCCCACATGCAACCCTTTTTGTGACTATTTCAACCATGTGTTCTCATTGTGAATTGAAGGACATGCTATGAAGCTTGCCATGTTTAATAACATAGTTTCTAATGCTTTACATTATACTAGATAAAACTAGTATGACACTCTCATGGGTCCACATTTAAAAGATGTATGTCATTCTAACAAGTGAAAACATGTTTGTTTGAGTGATGTATTGTATCACATGGTGCAGAAATACGTCTCTAGTGACAATGACAAGCAATGACTTATTGCATTGTATCACGAAATATTTTCTCATCAATATCACATATATAATCATATGCAATCATATAGCCTATGGCCACTGACAAGGTGAATTCCAACATATGTAGATCTGCCAAGTCAGAGTCCAAACCAACATGAGGTATCATATTTACAACATTTTTCAACTCATGCTTGGCTTGGTCTAGTGAATCCTTGTGATCTCCCCTGGCCCTAAGTGATTTTTTCCCAAAGTAAAGAGTAGCATTCGCAAGTTCTTACTTGCAAAGAATCTACCAATTTTGTAGTGATGTATACCACTGAGAGAGAACTTTGATTTGTAGCTTTTATGCATGTACTTCAAAATTTGTTTGAGTGTACCCTATACCAATGTTGAAAGTCCATTCAAAACAAGAACTACAATCTTCATATCATTATCGTTTTTAAGGATCACTATTCAACGCACGAGTTTGAGACATGGCATATACTTTACTATTGCAAAAGATATGTTTTATTTAATAGAAAAGCAACAAGTGTTGATAATGCAATAAATCAAGGAACTGAGAAACTTGAAAATGAAAGCAATTCAATGTTGATGTGAATAATTGCTTGGATTACAAAGGATCTCATGGGAAGGAAGATAAAACAACATCAGAGCACATGTACAAAGCCATGTCTAAGGACCTTGCCACTTCCACAATGGAGCCTGCTATAACATTTGCAACTTCCAATGTGGTCTTCAATGTCTCCATTCACCGCTTGTTGTAGCCATGTTCTGCCATCTCCAGCTACTTGTCGTGACCCTACTCCACCATCTCCATCCATGCACGATGTCAAAAGTCGTAGCTTTTAGCCCAAACTCAACTTCTTGTACTCTCTTGCAAGCACACTTGGGGACACCTATTGTAGATGTGTTCAATGAAGGTGTTGTTGCATTGGGATCCAAATCCCTCAATGGTTTGGAAGGTGCGTTGGCTTCTTGATTTCAACAAACATTAGAACAATACAATAAAAACAAATGTATAAACAAATTGAAGTTAAGTGTCACCAACGCATTTTAATATTCAACCTGGAGCATCGTTGGAGTTGATGACATTAGCTGAAGGATCTACAACTCTCTCTCATCTGAACTACCACTTCATGTACTTGAACAACTGCTGCTCAAAACATAGGTAACATAAATTTTCTTTCCTCCACTCCTTCGACAATCATCATCCAGAGCTGTTCTTTCCACTAGGTATGTGACACTCCCAATCAGATATCTACTAGTAGGTTGTGGCCATAGACACATCCACTTGAGCCAAGCTTGCTCCCAAGTTACCATAAGACCTTTCTCACCACACATGTGGGCCATGTCCTCTCACTACTCATTCTTGGTTTTAACTTTTTGTCATGAAGTTAATGGATGGAATAGAAATCTTAGTATTTAAAAACATGCACAATCAAACATTGCTTTGTTTGAATTATAACTTCATGCATTTGGCACCACAAGCCCGATACTTATTTGTAAAACAACAATGTCAATGAATGCAATATTTCAACTCATCTAAAATGTTTGATTTGCATATAATCATTGGGAGAACAATTTCCTAGAATGCGATAAACAATACAAAATATGTTAAAAATTAAAAAATGAACCCTTTTCAAAGAAGAGTTATTTGATAAGCATATTATAATTCATAGTAGGAACATTGTGCTGTAAGCAACATTTTTCCCATTTTCTAATGATCTCAATACCTTTGGTCAAAGGAAGATATCCAAATGCAATGCAACAGTTAAGGAAGATTACAAATAAATCAAAAGAAAGGCTAAGTTGCATTTCCAAATTGTTTGTCATTTTAATTTTTAAAAACAAACATAGGTAAGAAATATTAGATGCAACACAAGCCATGAGTTAGAAAAGCATGCCTTTTATGTATTATAATGTTTTGTCACTACGCTTGAGAAACAAGAAAGGAACTATGAAGTTTTGCATGGTACAAGATCCTAAACTAGTCAATGATCAGTTAGTTTTGGCATAATCAACTACCCATTTTCACGTGGGAGTGAAATAATTATTCACTAGCAACAAGTGTTTAGAAAGAAAGTGTGTGACCCATACATCATCAATTAATCTTTACACCATTCACTTTAATATAGAAATCCTAACATGCAAAAGCACATGGACAAAATGTAAACCAATTTCAACATTTATTTGTTAGGAACATGTGAATTTAGTCAATGAAATATGTACTTCACAACTGTCTACTTCCAAGAAGCACCCAGCCATGGATGGAAAGAAACTTGCATCTAAAATTCAAGAGCTATTTGTTGCATGAAAACATCAATTGAATTTTAAGGGGCAAGCATATTTTCATTACTTTTAAACAATTTTGTTGGAGACAAAGTTGACAAAATGATATTTGACTATATTAAATTTGAAAGACACAAAAGTTAGAGCCATTCAACCCCTTTAATCACACATCTATCAAGACACTCATACTACATGAGAACGGCAATAAATAAGGTTTTTTAAATTAGATTTTTTTTGTCATGACCCATGGCTTTACTCACCCTTATGAGCAAAAGCAACCTTTAACATAGATTGCGAGAGAATTGTGGTATGGGAAAAGACACAATGGCCATTGGTTATTTAAACATGTGCAAAGTTTGCAATTTGTATATGAAGACAATAGGTTGTAAATTTATATTATGGCATAGTAATCAGTGCTCCATGTGTGTGTCTCAATCTTTAGGAAAGAAGAAACCATTGAAAGGTGTGTGCGTGTAGGTGTGTGTGAGAATGTGCCAAAAATCATGTGAGATAGTGAATCCGATTGAGGCATCTGCTCTGCCATGAGATCATGAAACAACTAACAAACTTTTGTGCCCATATATTTCAACATGTACATAGCGAAGTTAAACAATAATTGTGTGTGAGTATATGGAAGTGGTTTACACGTGTGCTTCCATTTGGGAGGAATAATTTCTTACATAGAATGCAATATACCAAATGGTCAACATATCCTCCAATAAGTGATTAGAAACCTTATCGTGTCTAATACTTTCACCTTGCACAAGCATTACATTTTAAGACCAATATGATCAAACACCCTCTTCCTTTAGCTGCACACAAGTTTTCACACGCCCCTCCATCACATATGGAACCCTTGGTTCACCACAACCACAATGATAGGATTTTACATCAATAGTTACCGTTTAATTGTTAGTGACTAAATGTTAAAGGATTTGCATTCCATATCTTATTGCATGCTTAGCAAGAGTGAAATTGTCTAAAGTTTAAGTGGACTTTTTGCATTTCCTATCAAGGGTTACTCACCCTTTTTTCATAAAGTAAACCATTGCCAAAGTATGCAATTCCAAAAAAATTGAAGTGTTCGCTGATGCGGAGTGATTTGATTTGCTCCGCTTTTTTAGATTGGGGGACCGCCCAAAAATTTTTCCGCGTCTACGAAGCAGACGACAAGGCCTTTATCTAAAAAAGGTTTACATGCACTTGATAGGATATGAGTCTATGGCAATGGGGATGAGGTTGACCTTTACTAACCACTAGGACATGACACTTTTGGTGATATAAAAGAATCGTTTTAGTGTGTAAACAACTCCACAAACTGTTTTATGGGCGCGGGCACCGGATTTAGCCCTATGTGTAACCGCCCTGAGATGTTAGTTATTTTTGCCACTACAAGAGTTGTCGAGAGCAGCATATTCATTTTTCCTTCAATACATAAAGGAAAAAAAGAAAAAAAGGAGGAGGAATAAAAGCAACCGACTTGAGACGAAAAGCACCGACATTCCCAAACCAGAGCACTGCATATATCCCTCGACGTCTAGGGGCTTTTGTATACGTGAGAGACGCAGAGACGGAGGGCAGGTCTGGCGAGAATATGGAAAATCTGGCTTTGGAAGCAGCGAGGACGATTGACTCTGCAGAAGCCTCACAGCGATGATTACAACACCACTTGCATAAATCAAGAGCGTGTGATGACGACGACACAATCGTGTAAAGGAAATCGGCTTGATTTGCCTTGCAGCTCTGCATAACAGCAGACCCTCGGCGATGGATGTTTTGTGTTACTACTACACTAAGCTGGCCTGATGTATCTGTCACAAGCAACACAAGGTAAGAGCGGTCAGATCTTTCCCCTAGGGGTGCGCTCACGGGGTGGATCTCCCAGCAATAAAGGAAGAAAATACTTTTTCTGTGTCGAGGGGGATTTCTTTGTTTTTAATCCCCCTCGAGATGCCGTGCGTGCTTCTGTGCTTCTGCTTTCACGTTTCTGGTTCTAAATTTATTGTCATGGTAAGTCGCCTAAAACACTCGAAAAGGAACGTTTGTAGGTGAAGTTGAGTGGATCCGCTGATGTCTTAACCTGTGGGACACTAACAGTAACGCGGATAGTTATCATTTTTCAATCAGGTATCGTGGAGTAATACGTGAAAGCTGTTATCTAAGAAAAAGCGTTAAATCTTGTTATTTCACTGCAAACATTCTCCGACACAAAGGACTATCGGAGTTGAGCTGTGTCAGAACGTACAGGGACGTGGTGCTTCGTGCTGAGCTAGAAGTTAAAGGGACTCAGTGGTTCCTTTTTATGTGTCTGCTACATAATTTTGTCACAATCAAGATTCAAATTTGATGATCTTGAAGTCAAATTGCAGTTTAGTTTACTTAACCTGGTGTTTTTGCAGTTAATTGAACCACAACTTGTTAGACTGTTGCATTTGCAGTTGAACGGGACTGTAGATCATGAATGAAATCTATCATCAGGATACAAAATCGGTCTAGCTAGAAAGCACAGCGAGGTTAAATCATTGTTTAAACTTGGTGTTTACGCATCCATTTGGAGTGTAGCTGAAATGTGAGTCTCTTTTTCATCTGGTGTGCTTGGCAATCAAATTTAGAAGCGGTGTCAATGGAATGTAATTGTCAATATGTTATCGTTCACTGTTTGGAAGACATATTTGTACATCCCCAAACCTGTCATCATTATGCTAGGAGTGCAATGTCATCGTTCAGAAGACATTCTTGTATGCCCTCAAACTCATCCACATTATGCTACAAGCATTATCCACCAACTTTTGTAACTAGTCAGTCTCTCTAATGTGCTTGATCTTTCCAGTGTCATGAACTTGTCAAAGCGAGATCTCCAATAGTGAAAAGCCTTCTGTAAAAGATTGTCTCGTTTTGTTTCATTGTAGCAGCCCATGCTATCGATCTTCATCTTGAGAGGCATACTTCCTTTCTGATCCTGCTGGTCCTTTCCAACTCCTGAGATCAGAAAATCATGTTTAACATTGTCACCTTTGGTATCAAAGGAGAAGGGATATCAACAGCCTCACTTGCTTTGGTTGCATTTTGATCCAAGCAGAAATCAGCAATGCACTCCTGAGTCTCCTGCCCTTTGTAAACAGGGCTATTCTTTACTCTGCATGTGAAGCAAGAGCTGAGGCAAAGGTCTGGAAGTACAGAAGCTCATTGACATTGTAAGGGGGCTGGCAGGTACTTGTGATTTCTTCTGGAATGCATTTGCATCTCTTAATAATGCTGATGGATGTCTATTGCTGCTCTAGGAGGCTGCGCCAAGGGTACTTCACTTGGCAGAGCCTGTCTGTAAAGGTGCAAGCAAGGTCAAGCAAATCGAAGCAATGAGAATTTTGTGGATTGAGATGGGTATCTGAATGAATATATGTAATGATGAGATGAGATTATAGCCATTACCCTAATCTCCATCAACACCAAAAGAAGTGCGGAGGCAGGTTTGAGAGAAGGCAAGAGCTGAGGCAAAGGCCTGGATGTATGCAGAGCTCGTTAACTTTGTAAGAGGGATGTGATATATTTTTGATTTCTTGAATGTATTTGTGATTCCTTAATTGTGCTCATGGATGTCTGGTACTTTAGGAGGCTGTGCCCAAGGTACTTCCCTCCACACAGCCTGTCTGTAAACATGCAGGCAGGGTCACGCAAGTCTTAAGCTATGAGAATTTTGTGGATTGAGATAGGTATAACAATGACGTGAGATTTACTGTCATCATCCTAATCTCTACTAGAGAAGTGCGGAGGCAGGTAGCCTCATCCTTGCTTTCAAATCTAGATTTCCTCCACCTTGGATCCAAGTAGTAATCAGGAATGGACTCCAGAATCTTCTGCTCTTGGAAACAGGGCTATTCTTTTGTTGTTACCCGAGGCAAGAGCTGAGGCAAAGGTCTTGGTGTATGCAAGCTTATTGACACTGTAAGAGGGCTGGATTGCATTGATGATTAATCATGGTGATGCAGCTCCAGTACTGCTTGTCAAGGGAGTCGAAGTGGCTGCATTTGGAGACCTTGACGATTGATGAATGGAAAGAACAGACTTCACCTTTTTAACTCGCAAAGTATCTTGCCTGATTGAGGTTTTTAAATTTCTTTCTTGCTTCCTAATCAGATTTCTTGATTTGGCCATTTAATCTCATGCAAATCTTCATAAAGGCATACTTTCAAGTGGCTTGACATGAGGCTTACTCTCTCCTTGAAAGTAGCTGTTACTGCTGGTGGTGTTTCATATTTAACCACTGGTGATCTATTTTTGCTGAAGTGCGCATATAAATGCAGTGTGATGTTCTTCAGACAGAAATCAAGTGCAATTCATATGAGGCAAGAATATATGCATGGACTCCCAACTTTACAACCTTGGCATCTTGGTAAAGCAGGGACGATGTCCTAATGGAGAAATCCAGTGCAACTGCGTGAGGTAATGGTTGAGTCAAAGGTCTACCCTACATGTATGCAAGCTTATTGATGCTGTAAAGGGGGTGGAGGGCATTTGGAAGATACTTATGGCATTGGTGGATCTTTTCTGGTGCTCCTAAGGTGAGTGTCCCTTCGCTTCCTCTATACATGTCTCTTGGATGGATTCTACTTTGGCTTTGCATGATCATCTTTTCTAGCCAGTTGTCATTTTTGCAAGCCGATTGGTTGGTGTAGCACTATAGAACTCAGTTTATCCTAGATATCAGTAAGGTAGTTGGATTTTGGTGATTTTAACTTTTGATGATGTAGGATTCATCCCTCTTGTGGATTTCTGTTGTTTTTGATGTCTTTATGCAAAAATACACCCTTTTGAGGTGGCTGCAGATTTTCCCAGCATTCATTCCAGTAAGGTCGCTGAAAAATCTCCAAGCCCTTATTTTAGTAAGAGCATTCTCCACTAAGAACATGCATCATTTCTCTTGTTATATTGAATGGCATGCATCAACCACAATGGTCTTGTCAGATCATACTCCAACGAGAACATCACGATGTCTTGGTTCCAATTTCCAAGAACATGTTCCACTAAGATCAAACTTTCATTAAGAGGTACCTAAAGTTAATTTGCCTTGGTGAATGATGATGATTCTACCCTTAGTGATTTAGAACAACACAGTGGTAGCTGATGCTGTTGTGCTCATATATCATAGAAATTTGCATTGGCAGTGCAATACAGTTGCAACTTGCAATCTGATTTGATTTTGATTAGCAGATGTTGGTAAAACTTGGTAAAAGCCCTAATGCTCTGGTCAGGGAGACGGGTTGAAAACCTCATTTGGTTGTCTACAAGTATGCAGTTTGTGCGTAAAGATACTTGTTTAGAATGTTTTGAGGCTCTTGTAACAACCTCATGGATGCTGCTACATTTAAACAGATTTGTGCAAATAGTGCATGTGGTTATTGAAATTGGACTTGACAAGGACAGGCTTGATTCAACAAGGAAATTCTCTCTCTCTCTCTCTCATTTTTAGATTGTTGATCTTCATTAAGAACTGGCTTTTAAATTTTGATTTTCTAGTAGTTTGATGCAGGAGGCAGGTTGAGAGTCTAGTTTGGTTGAGAGGGATGCAATTTGTTTGTGTGAAATATAATCATTTAGAAGGCGGTGAGGCACTTGCAAAAACCTATAATGCCTTAAGTCACCTGGAACCTGAATGCTGTCCCTAAGAGTTACATGTGCAAATAGTGGATGCTGTTCACAGAATTCATTGACCTTGCCTAATAGGGGGGATGCTTGAAAATTTCTGGGACTATGGACTGAGTGAACACCTGTAACTATGGGATTGCTTTGTTGAAGGTTTGGGACTAGCACTGCAAAGTTTATGTAAAGTCTTGGCATTCACACTATTTGTGGTTATATGCAAGTTGCTGGTGAATGTTGCAGTGGTAATCAAGTAGTTATGGAAGGTCTTGCTGCTTGAATGCTCAATGTTTGGTTGTAAATTGTATTTGGGTCCTACGCCCTAAGTGGCACAAGGAATGATGAGTATGTAGCTCCAATAAAATTGTGACATTTTCATTGGGGTTTATTCCTAGCAAATTTTGATTGGCTTTATTCTTAGTGAAGTTATTTAAAGGTTGACATGATAAACACTTCATAAAACAATATTTTATATTAATTCATAAAGTATATATTAAACCATCACTTGCACAAGAGTGGAACAAATCGATCTCTTCCATAAGATGGGACCTTCTAATCTTGCAAGGTTGGACGGTCTATGATTGTACTCCCTCTACAGTCATAGGGAATTCATGATGTCAGACCCCTGCTAAGCTTCCCTTAGCCTCCAAAATCATCTTATATAATGGGATTCTTACCACTCCGCCTATTAGGCACTTGAGTGTTCAAAAAAACAAAACATCTAGCTCTTTAAAAGTACAGGATCCTCACTTCACAAAGTGAGTTTTCGAGTATTCTACAAGATCCTAAGGCACATTGGTTTGGGGATCCCAATGGCCTAAACCACCATAATTTTTATTTGTTTGTTTGTCACAAGCAGGGATACGCAGGATAAGATAACCATCACATTCGAAATACAACAACAATCATAAAATAAAATTTTAAATACTTTTTTTAATCATGCCATGTATGAACTACCTTTTTTTCCTTTCTTGTGCTACATTTAATGAACCATGTTCTTGAAATTACCCAAGGATGGATGAAGGTTTTCAAACATTGGGAAGTATCTTATATCATTGTTTTGTATTCAATGAGCCACATTTTGTAAGAAAATAACCCAAAGATGGGTATATTTTCAAACATTGGAAAATATCTTATGCTTACTGTTTTGAGATTGTTTTTCCCCTTTGCATCGTGATGCAAATAGAAAATAAGCAAGAGTGAACTTTCGACTCTTATTTCGTGGCATTTCAGATCGAGTAGGGATGAACCACCCCTAACTTTTATCCCTCAGCATCTGGGTCAGGTAGTATGTTCTTTTAAGTTAGAAATCATGTGAAAATATATGGGACAAGGGTTTGGGTGAAGGCTTGCATATATGTAAGCTTAATTGAAACTAGCCTTCCTTCTCGGATAGGGTGGTTTAACTTGATTAAGCACTTAATTACAACAATTAGCAAATGAACATAAACTGAAATGCCCACTTTACCTTCATAAGCTTGGACAGTGGACACCTTGTTGGCCCCAAAACTGGTGCCCTTTTTGGTATTTCTTTAATTTCAATTGCTGATGGATAAATTATAAGTCGAGATTTCACAATCTCCTTGGCTGATTCAAAAGCCCCTTGCTGTTCCAATAATCAGCAAAGCATTCGGGCAAATTGCCCCTTGATTTTCACCCAGGACTTGCTTTAATGGAACCCCAATTGGTCAAATGCTGCCCCAAATTCACAATAGATGGGCTGGCATCTGAAATCCTCACAATTCCACGAATTTTCGATGCTGATTTCAGTGTATAATGCCTTTGACTGATGGCACGGGTCCCAAGGTGGCTACTAAACCCTAATTACTATTGTAATATAGGGTTTACAGCAATAAACTCTCTGCTGTCCACCAAATTTGGTTGTACTCTGCTACCCATGGTTGAGAATTGCTGAGAATACTTGAGCATATATTGGAGGAGATGAGAGAATGATGTAGAAAGAGAGAAATTCGTAGCTCTGATGACAAATCTGATGGCACCAACAGCTTCAAAAGGGGGGTAAAACACTAGCTTAGTTGGCGAGCCCTCCTCTTCGGCCGCCGCCTCTCTTGAGGCGGAAGAGATAACCTAGTGCCCCCTGTCCTGTTGCAGCGTGCGATCAGTCGTCGTCGCCTCTCGGAGCCAAATCTGATCACCTCCTCTCCCTCCACCAAGCTCCGAATGGCTGCCATTCAGCTTCTACCACTCTCCAACAGCCTTCTTCCTAGTTGCATGGGAAAGTTTTGCCAAGTGGCAGCCTTTCTAATGCATTTTCAGCCATTAAATTAAATTTCAGAATTAATTAATTTTAAAAATTAATTTCAGTCCTTTTTACCTTGCCCAAAATTAAACATGTCCATTTGGAATGAAATTGGCTAGGTCATTTGCAACTTGGAGTGGTTCCCAACCTCTGTTGGCAACCCTAGTGTCACCATTGACACTTAATGGCCAAACAGTTGTCCTAGGGTCCAACTTGGTACCAACTGGCCACAAAAACCCAATTGGCATAACTTAACACAACTTTTGCCTTTAACATCCACTACATCCTCGGAATCCTTGGCCCGTTCCTATGAAATAACTGCCATGTGTATCACATGTGCTAAACAACCTTGCACATTTGATTAGTAACTAAATCAAATGTTACTAGGAAGATTAAAGCATCTCAAAATTTCACGTTCCTGTGACATAATAATGTTGAAAGGCATAGAAGGACATTTAGAATATACTTGTGATGTTAGTGGATCTCTTTTACCACTTTAGGAAGCTGTGCAGACTTCTCTTTGCTTCGTGTATATATGATGGATTTTGGTTTGACTGATCATTTTTTCTAGCTATCCACTATTCTTTCAAGCTGATTGTTTAGTTTGGCACTTGAAGCTCAGTACACATATTGTTTTGGTGTTTCAATAGACAGTAACATCTTGATGCTGTTGTATGTTGATGCCATTTCAATGTGACATGGTCACAAATTTTCTAAGCACTCATTCTAGGAAGAGCATTTTTCACTAAGAACATCTATCATTTTTCCATGTCATGATGAATGGTAGGTACCATTGATAGAGCTAATATTGCAATAAGAATGTTCTATGCATTATTGTAGTATAATGGTTATAGCCATAGGAATGTGAAATTTTAGGGTGTTTCAATCTTGCTGATAATATTTGATTAAGTTATTAATCAAATGTGTAAAGTTGTTTAGCATATGTGATGCTCATAGTAGTTATTTCATGGTAACATGCCAAGGATCTTGAGGATGCAGTGGGTACCAAAGACAAAAGTTGTAATAAGTTATGTCTGACAGGTACTAGGTGGTACTCAGTGTCAAATTTAGGCCCTGATTAATTTATTGGCCAATAATGTCAGTGGTGATACTAGAGATTAGACATTAATTAATTAATTAATGTCGATCTACGGATTAATAACCCCTAGGGATATTAGGAAGACAAATTGGGCCAACCAATTTAATTATTGGTTGGTGGAATTAATTTTTTGAGCATTAGAATAATTATTAATTAATTTTTAAAATTAACATCTTGAAAATTAATTTAATAAGCTGGATAATGCTAAAAAATGAGATTAAATGGTTGCCACTTGGCAAAACTTGTCTATGCAATTGAGAAAAATGCGCTTAGGGATTGGTGAAAGTCTATTCCAGCCATTGTGAGAGAAGAGGAGGTTGTTAGAGAGTAAGGAGAGGTTACTGATGTGATTTGCAGCCACTAGGGACTAGTCCTATAGCATGTGATAGGAGTTTGGAGTTCTCCAAGAGTAGGTGACAGCAACGCAAGGTCATTTTGGTGCAGATGGCAGCATTTTGGGGGGGGGGGGGCAGCAATTTTTCTTGTGTTCCCAAGCTATAGATGACAACTTCCATGGTTGTTTGAGTGGGGCAATAGCAGTTTTTCAGTGTTTTTCGCAATGAAACTCTGAAATTTCTCTCTTTACAGCCATCTCTATTAGTCCCCTAGCCATCTCTCAAGTTATCTTAGTATTTTCTAGCAGTTTAAGGCATCAGAGAAAGAGATTTCAATCAATCTTTGTTGTAAACCCTAATTTATAGCAAAAATTAGGGTTTTGATAGCCACCTCAGGATGCGTGCTTAGAATTGAGGGCCAAGGACTTGAATTCCAGCAGCTCAAATTGAGGAATTTCAGGGAGATTCAAGAGGCCAACCAGTCAATATAAAATTTGGGGCTAAATTTGTCTTTCAAGGAGCAGGGTGAAGGCCAATCCCTAAGCAAACAAAAGGGCAAATTGGTTTGGAGGTTTGCTGGTCAGTTTTGACAGCAAGAGGCACTTGGATTAGGGGAGGAGATCAGAGGATCTCAATTGTATTCCTTCCATTTGCAATATAAGATAAAGAAATACCAGAGGGGGCGCCAATTTTGAGGCCAACAAAGTGTCCAATGTCCAAGGTTAAAGTGGTGATATTTTCATTTTCAGTTTGTGTGAATTTTATGCTTGCTGTAATTAGTGTTAAATCAGGTGATTTCCCAGCTGCCAAGTTCTAGCATTCGTCCGAGAACCACCTATTACTTTCTTGCCATGGTGATGAAGTTTTTCTTGCCTTGGTGAAGGATGAACTATCCTACTCCATGTAATCTGCACATTTGACATGTAATATTGTGTACATATATATTATGGACAAGTTCTGTAGAGGGGAACAGTCAAAACCTTGTTTATCTGTCTACAAGCAAGCAGTTTTTACTCTTTTGGGAATGATCTGAAGCTTCTGTAACAAGATCTAATGACCGTAACTCACATGGATGCTGCAAATTGTAAGGAGTGGATGCCAATGTTGAAGGTTGACTCCACATGGGCATGCTTGTCTTTTTGGTTGAAACACACCCTTGTCCAACATGTGTGCTTGCAAATAGTTTGCATCTAATTATTTGTGCGTAAGTATAAGCATGGGATTTTTTTTGCTAGTCTGCAGCAAATTTTGAGGGTATTGCAAGGGTTTATATGTACAATATTTGGTTCTGTATATGATATACATGGAATATCCTTTGCATCACTGTTGAAGTTTCAGCATGGAATATTTATATGCAACATTTGGTTCTATATGTGATGCCTTAAGTACCTTGAGATGAGCTATATGTGATGCCTTAAGTACCTTGAGATGAGCTATATGGAATATTTATATGCAACATTTGGTTCTATATGTGATGCCTTAAGTACCTTGAGATGAGCTAGATGGACGATCACTGTTGAAGTTTTAACATAGATGCTGTTAATGTGCGTGATGAGGCAAGCACTATCTGTGAGAAAAACACCCGAGGACTAGTAATGGATCAGTTTACTTGCAAGGTATTGCACGATTAGAGTCCTGGATGTTTGACCCCTTGCAGGCTAATTAATGCAGAAATCAGGAATGGACTCCAAATGTTCTTTGAGATAAAGCTTGTATGAGGTGAGGATCAAGTCAAAGGTCCAGAGACAAGCAAGCTCAGAATGCACTGTGATATTTCTAAGGTGCCAATGGTTGCACAAGGCTGCACTGGGGGATCCTTCCCTTCCTTTAGACAATAGTGTACCTACTAAGTGGCAACTACTATACATTTGCTGTTGTGTGCATGTGTGTTTTCATGTTTGTACAGGTCAGTGGGGATGCAATTCTTACTTTATATAGATTGTTACAACTTTTGTTGGGTATTATTTGTAGGTGGTCTCATGAAAATCCTGACATTCAGAATGATGGAGTTGGGCTGCATATCTGGTGTCCACAAGGGAGCAGTTTGGTTTGTGTGTGAATATAATTGTGCAGGATGAGTTAGAGGCTCTTGCATAAGATCAGACTGATGACCATAGTTAACATTATGTTGTGAAATTCTTTGCAAGAAATGTAGTGCAAGTAGTGGATGCTGTTTTTAAAGAAGGAGACTTGGTGACGTGGACAGACTTGAATGGTACAGTGTTTTTGCAACAACTCCTTGTCTGACATAGATGTTGAAAACATCTGATGTAGATGCTTGGAGACATTGTGTGAACAATAATAAGTATGGGATTTGTCACTGAAACCTGGAGAGTGTAAGTGAAAGGGCTTAAATTTTCAGTGATTGGGTTTATGCAAGGTGTTGGTCACGCCTTAGGTGGTACCATGACACAAGCCAGATGCTACCTGCTTGTTTGGATGTCTTAAGCTTTAGAATGGTCTGATGCACTGGGAGGATGCACCTCTAAGAGAAGTGTAAGACGTCTTTTCTTGGTTGGGATTCCTAGTGATGTGCTTGATTTTTCTGCCTCTTTCTTCTTCTCATTTTTCTGTTGATGTGCTACGAATGTTTCGATCAAAGTGCCAAGGATATAGGTGTTTAATGTACTTGTTAATGATCAAATAGGGGTGCTCTTTGATGGAGTAATTAGACAGGACTGTAGTGATCAAGCTGGGTAAAGGGTCTAGATGTATACAAGCTTATTGATTGTGTAAGAGGTTTGGAATTTATGTAGTGTCTGATGGATCTCTTTCTATATCTATGGAGGCTGTGTGGAGGGTCCCCTTTATTTCAGTTCATGTGTTTGTTGGGCTCTGGTTCTAGCTAACCGTTACTTTTCAAGTTGATTGATAGGTGTTCTGTACAGGACTTGTGGTATGTTCTAGAGCTATTATTCTAGAGAGTTGGTTTTCAGTATTTCAACTTTGATTCGTATGCCTCTTTTAACGGCTGCAAATTTTCGAAGTCCTTGTCCCTAAAAGCATATCCACTAAGGTTATCTATACTGTCATGCTATTCCTGATCCTCTTTGTTGAATGGCATGTGTATAGGTGCTTTGGCTCTTGTCAAGGAGAGGGAAATAGAGTGATATTATGATTCACATCCTGGGGATGCCCTTGTGATTGCAGTAAGTCAATTACCCTCCGATTGCAGAAAGTCACCTTCAAATATAAAGTTATTGGGAGCGTTTCTTGGTTGCAATAGAAAGAGGCTAAATAGGATTCGAAAAGGGGTATGGGAGGATGGGAAAAAGAGACTTAGGTGGACTTTAGTTCCCCAAATTGTTTATTTATTTTTTCTTGTTTTTATTAACTCTAGAGATGCAAGTGCCGCGTCAAAGAGTATTCAAACTCCAAAAGTGATGAGCTAGGAATTAACCTTTATGAAGTTGCCTTCCAAGTATGTGCACTTTAGAATTTCTCGAGCCTTTAAATGGGCCCTTACTCGGAAGCCTTACGTGGGAGTCTTGGATAGGTATGTTGGTGGTGTACATTTTTAGAATTGTCAATTGAGAGCTTTGTGAATAATTTGTTTGGTTTCTCTATTTTGCAAGGTACTTTCAAGCCATGTTTTGGATATTGCTTAAGGTAATACATTGCTTAGGAACTTTGGTATGTTCCATCTTGCTACATTTGTTCGAGCGAATGGATTATTCCCACCATTTGGTTGCAACTATCTACATGTATTTGTAGATGTATTTGAAAGTCTTTTTCCAAGATAATGGTGGATGAAGTGTAGTTTCGTGGGCATTTCTACGTGTGTTTAGAGGCTTTCATTGAGATGATAGCAAACTACACTTGTTTTTACTTTTGGGATTGACCATTGTGACATGTTTATTTGGTATAGTTGGGAAAGATGTTAGCTTTAGGGTTGGAAGTGTTTAGGAGATTAGTAAACAATTATACCAAGTTGCACCTTGGTCCCAACCTTGTTGAAGTCCAATGTATTTAAACTCATCTTTATCAATAGTTTCATGTTTATCAAGTCAATATTAGAACTAAAATAGCACACAAAAAGTGGGCAAGTGTCCTAAGTCCTAAGGCAAGATAAGAGGGCTTTGTTAAATCTAGTCCTTGGACATTGTAGGGCATCACCATGTCATGATGGATCATGAGTAGCGAATGTGTTACATAAATGACCTCTAATCTGTAGTACTAGGTTGACATCATTGCATCCTCTTCTGCAAGCTTCTTTGTATTATGGGATTTGGAAATCCCTTCGACCTAGGATAAATATTATTCACCAAGCTTAGGATACACTAATTTGTTCAAATTGGATCATAGAAAAATTTGAACCAAGCAATAGAATGGGCTTTTGGGAGTAATAGGACTTGGTTTATTCCTAGAAGTGAGCAATACAGAAGCACCTAATATGGGCTCTATTGGGTGTTCAATGCTATTAACACATTTTAATGAATTACCTCTTATGTGAAAACATAAAGAAAAAATCGTTATCCCTCAACCTAACCGAACTGCAAGTTTAATCTATGCTAATTGATTTTTTCACTCCAATATAAATGACATCAGTATTTGCCACACAAGAGGGAGTCATAAATTTCAAGGGTCTATGTTACAAGTGTGGATGTAGTGGGGATATATTGAGTGAGGTATGTTACCATTGAAATTAGTTGTAATTCAACAAAGTAATCAACTTAATGGAGCTAGAATCTTATTACGCTAATGAGAGGTTTACTGGTCAACCATGGTATCTTTTAAATTTTAAGATGTCTCGAACTTGGATTATGAAATATTTTACTTATTGATGAGTATGGGTTTTAATATTGTTTTTTCAAAAATATTATCTAGTACACAAGTCAAATTTAAGTTGTCTAGACTTCGATAAGAATGATGTTCTTAATGCTAATATCAATATAAAAAAGATATGCTTATTTTTTCTTTCATGAAAAAGGGGTCAATTTATTTTTTATGGCTAGAATTGTAATGTTGTCTTTTATACATTTATGGTGGTTGATTGTTGTGCAAGAGGATTGTGTTGAGGGTATTTTGTAGGCCTAGGAGATTGTAATGAGGTCATGCTTAAGTTTCCTTGTCACCATAATGAGGAATATCAGAAAGAATTGGTTTAGCCAATTTAATAATTGATTGGTGAAATTAAATTTTTGAGCATTATAATAATCATTAAATTAATTTATTTTCTTAAAAATGTTCATACAAGTGAAAAAAATATATTAGGGACTAGTGAAAGTCTATTTAGCAATTGTGAGAGGAGGTTATTAGATACGAAGGAGAGACTATTGATGTGATTTGTAGCCACCAGGGATTAGTTATACATCATGTAATAACACATTGGAGCCCTCCAAGAGTAGATGACAACATTCCAAGGTTCTTTTAGAATAGATGATAGCATATAGAAGGGAGCCACAATTTATAGGTGGTAAGCTCCATGGCTATTTTAGCAAGGTAGTAATAGTTTTTTAATGTTTCTTGTGATGAAGCTTTACAATTTCTCTTAATTATTCTCTCTCATCCCAAATCATCTTGTAAGTTATCTTAACATTTTCTAGGAGTTTGAGCTATTAGAGAGAATTTTTAATTAATATCTATCGTAAATCTTAATTTATAATAAAAATTAAAATTTTATAATCACCTCGAGATGTGTGCTTAGAATTAAAAGCACAAGGCTTGAATTTTAATAGTTAAAATGGAGAAATGTCAATTAGATTCAAGAGGCTAACCAATTAATATTAGTTTTGGGATGGAATTTATCTTTTTAAGAAGCAGGATGAATTCCAATCCCCAAGGAAACTAAGGGGCAAATTGCTATGGAGACTTGATGGTTAGTTTTGATAGTAAGAGGTATTTGAATTAGCAAATGTTATTAGAGGATCTCACTTGTCGTTTTTTCTTTTGTAATATAATATAAAGAAATATAATAAGGGGTGTCAATTTTGGATCTGACAAGATATCAAATGTTTAATTTAGTTTATGTAAATTTTATTTTATGCTTGATACAATTAGTGCTTAATCAAGTTATTTATCACTTTATCCAAGGAGGAATGTTAGTTTCATGATTCCATTGTCGCGATAGCATTAATTCTCTTGAGTTGGTGGATCTAAGGTACTTGATTGAAGATTAGAAGCTTTACACTAATACTGAAATTGTATTTAATATAACATTACATCAAGAATGTCTTTAGATAAGTGAGATGGGATCAAGCAGGGATGATGCCTATAGATTTGAAAATTCAAAAAGTGTTGAAAAAAATGCAGCATGTAGCATGGATGAGTATCATTTGGTATAGACCAAAATGTAGACCCTTCTAAGCCTTCAAAAATTGATGATCAGTAAGAGAGAGGAATTTGATGATGAGTTTAAAGATTAGTTGAGGACATGTGAAATGTTTATGGAATTAGCAAATGCTCCTTAGTTCATGCGCTTTTTGAATCCCTTAAAGAATGGCAATAAAGACAGCTTTTGGAACATTAAGATACACCAAAGAGAAAGTTAATATAGTAGCATGATATTTCAAACATGGGTAGTGAGCATAAGAAAATGATACTAGTAGGGTAATTGATGTATATGCAAGGCCAACTTTGAAGTGTCAATCCAATGTGTTTTGAATTAGAGGGCATGTATGCAATTATCGAGTAGTTTACTTACTTTGGTGATGTTACTAGTTTCCATTCTATGGTGGCTTAGGGATTATATATAAGGATATACGATACAACACCTTATCATATCTAGTAACCAATGCATGGTGTTTTAAGGCTCAATGTATTCGGGTATGACTAATAATATGTATAATCCCATGTATAATAATATTGGCATGATGTCAGGATACAAAGCGACAAGTTTGGTAATGCAAAAATGCAATTCACTATATTTGGGACTTATGGTATTAATGTTGGTCATGAGAAAAAATATAGCTAGTAATATATGCGACGTATGAAAAAATGTATCTTGGTATGCTTAGTAGTATGTAAATTTTTGCTGTATAGTCACATTGCAATGTCCAAATTATGCAAACAAGAATGTTTCCTAGTGCATTTGGTGTTTCTAGAATGTTAGATATACGAGGGGCCAGGCAATTGGATGCAATGTTGTATATGAGTTATGTTAGAATTAGAGCAATGTAAAAGTAAAAAGCATTGCAATGCTCAAGGGAAAGAAATGTCTACAACCTAGTGGAGTTTCAAGGCAAGTAAAGAGGTAAAGTTTTTATATGCTTGGTGAAACTTCAACATTATTTCATCAATAGATGCAAAGTAGATGAAGAGACGTCTTGGCAGACTATCTTCAACAGTTAATAGCTTTTATCTAGATGCCTTTTAGTTAGGCCGACTTCAGTTTGGGCTCAATTAAGTCTAGCAAAGTAGGGATTCAGAGTATTGTTTGATCCTTAAGATGGTGGTTGCACTTCCATTTTTCTAGTTGTGGACAGCTTTCATATGTAGTGAATCTTGAATGTATTCAGCATGCATCAAAGGTACTATGGTGACAGTATATTTGCCATGGAGTCACTACTCACTGAGACGTATGCAGATGAGGATGGTTGTTAGCATAGCTTTGAGAGGATATTTTTATATCAATTTGAGATGAGTTCATGATTAGTTGAGCATGTGTTTTTACCTCAGTTTTAAGATCAAATTTTTATCAATTTCAGCTTATTTTTTAATGAATTTGAAAACTATATATGGTCACTTTTGGAATCAATATTATATTAGTTTTTACATTAGTTACTAATTAGTTTTTTCATCAAATTTTTATTAGTTTAGGATCACATTTACAATGATTTGTGATGGATTTTCATATCAGCAAATTATTAGATTATACTCAATTTTCTATAGTTTATGATTGGTTCTATAAACAATAGTATGTTAGTAAATGATATCGATAGTTTCAGGCATGGTTTATGTTGAGAATATGCTTTATTATGATTGTGAAGCCAAAATAGTTGAGAAACATGAGTTATGTATGTATCTAATGGATTTCTAATTATAGTTCTAAATCAGTTTTTAGTTTTATGTTATGTATATGTTTATAAATTTTCAATAGGTTTGTGGCATATGGTATGGTTGGACATAGTGGTTAATGTTGTGACTATGATGCCTTATGAAAATTCTAGTATAATATATTTTTCCTTGGATAATATGTAATGCAATCAAGGACGATTGAAGGGATTTCAAGAGAGGTCTATCACGAGGATGTAAAAGTTTATTACTTTTCTTACTATTTGATTAACAGTTAATCAAATGTGTTAATGTCACTTGCACATGTGAGGTGTAGGTTATTTATTTTATAATATGGCATCTAAGACCTTGATATTAGTTGGTGCAAAATGCGAAAGTTGTAATAAGTTATGTGTGACAAGTATTAGGTGGTATTCGGTGTTAGATTTTGACTTAGATCAATTTAATGTTCACTAATATCAGTGTGGTGACATTAGAGGCTAAGTATTAATTACTTAACTAATATCGATTTAAGGGTTAATAATTGCTTAAAGATGCTTGGAAGATAAATTGGTCGTGTTAATTTATTTATTGGTTAGTGAAATTTATTTTTAAGCATTATAATAATTATTAAATTAATTTTTAGAATTAATATTTTAAAAATTAATTTAATAAATCAAATAATGCTTTGGAATGGGATTAAAAGACTGATACTTGGCATAACTTGTCTATATAAGTGATTTTTTTTTAAAGGGATTGATGGAAGTCTGTTTCAGCCATTATAAGAGAATGAGATTGTTACAGAGTAAGTAGAGGCTACTAATGTGATTTAGCCACCACAGACTAGTCCTACAATATGTGATAACAGTTTAGAATCCTTCAAGAGCAAATAAAAATAGCCCAATGTCCTAATGCAAATGATAGCATTTATGAGTGGGGGATAATCTTTCTTGTAGTCTTGAGTTATAAGTGAAGGCTTCCATAGCTATTCAAGTAGGACTGTAGTAGCTGTTCAGTGTTCCTCATAATGAAACTTTAAAATTTTTCTCTATAGCATTCTCCCTCATCTCCTAGTCATATCTTAACTTATCTCAGTATTTTTTAATAGTTTGAGCCATCAAAGAAAGAGATTTCAATCAATCTCTGTTGTAAACCCTAATTTAAAACAAAGATTAGAGTTTGATAGCCACCTTGGGATAGATGCTCAGAATTAAGGGTCCAAGAATTGAATGAGAAATTTTAAGGAGATTTAGGAGGCTAAGCAAACAATATTAGTTTTCGGATTGGATTTGTCTTACAAGTAGCAAGGTGAAGGTCGATCTCCAAGCAAACCAAGAGGTAAATTTGCTGCTTGGAAGCTTGATGTAGTCAATTTTGACAGTAATAAATACTTGGATTAGCAAAGGAGATCAAAGAATCTCAGTTGTACTCCTTCCATTTGCAATATACAATAAATGAATACTGTAAGGGGTGCTAGTTTTAGGATCCACTATATGTATAATGCCCAAGATTAAAATAGTAAAGCTTGTATTTTTAGTTTATATAAATTTAATATTTATTGTAATTAGTATTTAATCAAGTTATTTATCACCCTATCCAAGGAGGAAGGTTGGTATCATGCATTATCTATGGGATTACAAAATAATAATTATTAGTCACATTAGATTCTATTAATGTTTGCATGCCTTCTTTGGTAGGGAAAATGTGGTCTACTTGAGCAATTTAGTGGTACGCAAAATGGTTATAGATTCTCAAGCAATTGTATGTATGTGTAAAAACTAATTTATGGACTTGTTTGGATCTTAATATGGCATAATATCTTTGAATGTCCAAATTGCGATAGATTATGCTTACTTCACAAAGTAAGGGTGAGCTATGCAATGTATGGGATTCGGTTGCAATGTCTAAAGATCATCACTTTGGATTCTTCGAGTTTTACTCAATGGTTGCATCATGGATCCCTTTCCTCTTTTTCAATCTATTAGGTAGGGTTGTTCATTGAGTCCTTTGTTCTTTTCTTTGGCCAATCATCCCATTTTGATGATGATGTTTTGCCTAGTGGCTAATGGCGAGGTGGTCAACCTCTCTCTTATTGTGACAATATATGAATGGATATATGGGACTTGTTTACCCTTACTTCAAGGCGTCACATTAATGTCTCTAAATCATACCTTATTGATTGCACTAAAACTAATCTTTAGGCCTTGGGTTGGCAAGGTAAGATTGTACTGTCGCTATTTGTAGACATTTGGGCTATCCTTTGGGGGGTGTGTCTTATCTAAAATATTGATAGAATGGATTTCCTCATACACTATGGACAAGTTTGCATATTGGGAACGACAAGCTTGGCCTTTCCACGTAAGATTGAAAATAGCACACACAATTATGGTACCAATGATTTCATACTACTTATTTTTTTTTTCTGATGTAAGAACTGATATTAATAAGGAAAGGTAAATGTAGTTACAACATGAAAGTTATGTCCCTTGACCTAAGCCAAAACACACAATTTCTTACCCTTGCTACCTTGGTCAAAGTCTTATATTTGAAAAATCACTTAGTCCATTCAATTAACGCTTTGAAAGAAGAATTCTATATGAACACACAACATGGTTGCACTCCAAAAAGAATGGGAGGTGGGTTGTTTTGGATTTAGAGACATATGATTACTCTTCATTGGGTACTATCCCAAGCTTTGTGTGAGGGTTAGTAGCCATAGTCTTTGATTGTTAGGCTTTCCTTGAAGATTAGGATATTAAGTATTGAAACACCAGCATTTGTGCATCATGGTGGCACGTGATGAAAATGCTAAACACATTGTTCATCTTAAATATTCCATGCTTTTGAATCATTTGGTCCATTCTTCGAAATTGGTGCTTGCTAAATCTTCTTAGCATCCGCCTTTGAATTGTGAGCTGACAACTCCTTGAAAGTTGAATTATTGTTTTGAGACAATGATTCTTCATCATACACTTACCCAACATATTATCATAAATAAATGCACATTAGTAGGTATCATATGAACATTTGCAATACTTATTACATCCATGGCATGGTTTGTAAAAACTAACCTCATAGTTCTCTAAATTGAATAGACAAGTTATTTTCCATTCCTACTTGCATGTCAATGTTGGTATACATCGCATTTTGGGCCACATAACCTTTAGCAAACCCTTGTAAGACATGCATAATAGACTTAGAATAGGTGACATGGTTTCCTAGTGTACCATGATTAGTAAAAGCATTTTCCAACTATTGTGTGTAATATTGAAGCACCACCAAAATACCCTTGAAGTGATGGATGGTTGCAAAGTACTTGGATGGTGCCCATCACAATCACTTCATTATTTATTCTTTTAGTGATATTTGAATAAAGGGAACGCTGGCTACACATTATTGTGACTGTTGGAGTTCCCACATCTTGTGTCTTTCTCTCTCTCTTACTCTTGCTCCTTCCACCATAGCTCTTGCTTTCGCTCCATGCTTCCACTTCAGGGTTCACTCCCTTTAGTTAGCATCAGAGCCAATGCACCAAAATTGAGTAGATCTTCCCCTTCAGTTTACTTTAGCCTGAGAAAAGCTTCACCTTGAAGGTTCCTGGTAGTTCAGCCCTCTTCTTCTCGAGGTATAAATCTTGCTCCCGCTTCTTTTCTAGTTGCTCCCTCCACTTGAGGCTTGTTTCGGAGCTTCCCAAATTTTCATGTTAAAATCTGTTAGCTCATCTTTAAATATTTTCATCTTTTGCACAAGTGGGTTGCTGTAATGGATCAACCTTTTTGTTAGACATTTTTGAAGTCGTACATTGGAAGGCATGGAAGAATATTCAGCAAAGTAAGGATTTCAAGTGCATTGTGTTACAAGAGCCTAGTATGCTAACCCATTATTCTCTTTGAAGAACACATTTGTTGTCTATTCATCACTGGCTTTTTGAGCCAAGGACATCCCTTTCCAAAGAGTTTGCAGAGTCAATTGAGAGATATCCTTGTCCAAATCATTTGCAACTTGCTCACTTAATTCATTATGGACATCATTGGGAGATTGAAATTCATGTAATGATTTTTCTCATCCTAGTTATCATTAATGTGCCATGTTATGTTGAATTTCCATTGCTAATATCAAATTGCAATAACTAATGTTTGCACTTTCGACAACTACGTACTCAAATCTTTGAAAAGATAGTGATCTCTAGGTAATGAAAGCAGTAAAACCGACTTTTAATGATGATGGTGCCAAAGCGTTGTAGAAACTTAAACTCGCAAACATAGTTAGTGAAACATAAGAATTTAGTAGACAAAATATCACAAACGTAAAGCTAAAGTACTCCCATATGGGCATGATGACATTTGTTGGTCCTAAGCTTATGGAAACCCTTGTAATAAATCCAAACTTGCAAACACAATTAATGAAAGATGGAGTTCAAGAAATAGTATATTACAAACATAAAGCTAGAGTACTCCCACAATGGCATGATGGGATTTTTTGGCCCCAAGCTTGGCAACACTTGCAATATTTCTTAGATTACCAAGAGAAATACCTATTCAAGGTACAAATTATTGATTTATAGTTGGTTTTTGTTCAAGTCGGGATTTATTGGAGACTATTGTCACAAGTATCATCACAAATACCTTCACTAACAAATTATCTTGCAACTCCTAAAAGGAGGAAGCAGATAGCTTTGGTATGTGGACACCTAGTAAGAGATTCAATGCTAGTTTGCACTTTTGGGATTCATGTGTGGGATTGTTGTATAAGGATCTCACATTGCTCATGTTGGATATAGATTTGTGTTGTTAGAGAAGAAATCCACAATATTTATTTGTTTTGGGTTTAGGATAGCAAGTTACAATGCGATGTCTCTCTGCTCTAGGATGAAAAGTTATTAGGCCTAATTAGAGATTGATTGGTTTGTGGGTGCCTATGAAATTGGTGTCTATGTAAATTTGTGTAGCTATCTTGGGTCACTCTAGCTCCTCTTATGTTGTGGATTTTTTAGTATATTCTTACTATTGATTTAGAAGTGATAATATCTGTATCTAGTGTCTTTTATTCATTGAAGCTCAATTTCATAGGCTTCGTGGCATTTAAGCTTGAAAGTGCCATGAACATTATATAGTTGGGCAAAACTCAACCCTCCACTGAGGGAGAAGCAATACTTTTAAGAAATTGATCACTGCGCATTTAGCCTACAAAATTGATACACACACACACACACACACACACACACACACACACACACACACACACACACACACACACACACACACACACACACACACACACACGCACGCACGCACGCACGCACGCACGCACGCACGCACGCAACTTTAAGAAATTGATCACTATGCATTTAGCCTACAAAATTTAGCCACACACATGCACGCACACACGCACGTACGCATGCCCATGCCCACGCCCACGCATGCTCTCTCTCTCTCTCTCTCTCTCTCTCTCACCCCTTACAATAAGTTGAAAACTTGAGGGGAATTTCACTCTAAGAATTCACATGAGTGTTGTTTACAAAAACCCACTTGCAAAATGACAAAAACAAACAATAAAGCAATTACCTAATATAAATGTGTGTATGTGTGCGTATGCGCATGTGTGAAAATTTTGTTAAGCTACTTGTGTTTGTGGTGCCATTGTTAACCCTTAATTCCCTTAATTCTATACATCTAGCTATACATATATTCATAGACTCACAACTTTGCTACTTGGTTTAATCATACACAATAAATATAGAGATTTTGGGATCACAATATCAAGTACACAATGATTTATGAGACATAATGTGGTAACTTAAGAATGCTATTGCCAATATAGATGAGGTTGCAATACTAGGGTTTGAATGTCATGAAGAGGACATGAGAGAGGGAGAAGAAGAGAGAGAGAGAGTGCAGAAGAGAGAAAGACTGAGACGAGGAGAGAGAAATACTAGAAAAAGAGAGAAAGACAGAAAGAGAGAGAAAAAAGCCATGAAAGCTGGGAGAGAGAGAGAGAGATGAAGATGAAAGGAGACTTGTATTATAATATGATGCTAAAAATCAAGTCCCTAACATCTTATATATCAGCCAATGTAGCCAGTATTTTTCCATTATTAAATCCCCCTGTCTTACATTCCATCCTCACCTGAAGGTTTTTGCCCTAAAAAACAATTTGGGCACTTATGATAATTGGGCAGGAGTAGATCAGAGTACTACTCTACTATATTATTACAAGGGTATACAAACGAATGAAGAGGTATTATTGCGTATGATAGGTCATTGGGATATGTACGATACATGGTCCTTATTGGGGAATTATAAAAATGAATTTTGACCTGAGTATCCTGAGTGGATGCGAGCTGCAGACAGTGGACAACAAACTGTTTACTAAAGGGCCATGCTGTAGTAAATCTGTCATAACTTTCTGTAGGAGATTTCGATCGGGGTGTGCCATATATCAAAACGGAGCTCTCGAGGAGTACTTTCAGCCCATGTATGATGTTAATTGTTGTCCATAGTACCGAATAAAATTTTCTTTGAAACAGAGAGATGTCTGCAAGTCAATCTGAGAGAAAACAGGGCCATAATTAGCTAGATTTCAGTCAAATCTGCTTCTAATAGGTATGGAAACCCTTCCAAAACTAAAGCTGGCCTCTAAGAAGCTTTCTCAAATGGTAAACCTTTCCACTTAATCAAGTATTCCATGATGGAGCGAGGGAGAAACTTCTTTTCCCTTTGTCTTATGATTTGCTCAGGTATATATTGAATGATGTCTTCTTCATCTATCGGTGGTAACTCCTCAACATAATCCACTGATGATCCAATGAAGGGCTTCAATTGACTCACATGGAAGACATTATGAATCTTCGTGGATGGGGGTAATGCTAACCGATATGCCAAGTCTCCCACTCTTTTGACAATCCGGTATGGCCCATAGAACCTGTGAGCCAACTTATTGCTGGACCCATCCTTAAGGGTGGCATATCTGGACTTGGGCACCTTCAAAAGCACCAAATCCCCTTCCTGGAATTCAACATCCCTTCTTTTGTCATCAGCACAAAGCTTCATTTGATCCTGAGCTTTCTTCAAGTTGACTTTGCACTGTTGAAGTAAGGCCTGTATTCTATCCAATTCCTCCTTGCTTTGTGGGTTTATTTTATCATTGAAGATAACCGTGGGAAGGGGCACCTTATAGCCGTACAATGCCTCAAAGGGTGAAACTCCAATGGTAGAGTGTGTAGAGTTATTATAGGCAAACTCAGCCAAATGCAACCATGAGTCCCAAGCATTTTGCACATCATAACAAAAATGCCTCAAATAAGTTTCCAGCCACTTGTTAACCCTCTCTGTCTGGCCATCGGTTTGTGGATGGTAAGTAGTGGAAGGAGCTAACTGAGTGCCCATAGAGCTGAAAATTGCCTGCCAAAAGTTGCTCATGAACTTAGCATCCCGGTCATGCACAATGACTTGTGGTAAGCCATGCAATCTGAAAACATGTTTCATGAATTGGCTGGCTACTTGAGAAGCATTATATTGAGTCTTTGTAGGAATGAAATGGGCTGCCTTGGCGAGTTTGTCCACAACTATATCCACCCCTTCTTGGTCACTGGTAGGCAGGTTATGAAGTCCATAGTAATGTGTGTCCATTTGCCTTTGGGCATAGGCAATGGCTGTAGTAAACCAATTGGTTTTAAGGTGGTGTCCTTGTTTTGTTGACATGGCACGTAGCTCAAGACAAAACCTTTTACGTCCTTCCATAGGCCCTTCCAATGAAAGCCTTTAGCAATCTTGTCATAGGTTTCAAATATGCCCAAGTGACCAGTTGTAGGTGAGGAATGCATCTCTTGCATGATCTTTTGCTTGAATGGAGAAGTGTATGGGATGGCAATCCTGCCATGAAACCATAAGAGACCGTTCTTAAGCTGATATGGAGAGTTTTATTCTACATGCCCTTGCTGTAATTTCTAAAAAATGTGGCTAAAATCAACATCTAACAAGTAGGCCTCCTAAAGCTCTTCTATCCAATCATTATGAAGTCCCATGATGGCTGAAACTTTACAAGCCCACATTCTAGATAATGAATCAACAACTACATTGTCTTTTCCCCACGTATGTGTAATGTCAAAGTCATAGTTCTGCAATGTAGCTACCCATCTGAGTTGTTTGGGGGTAAGATTAGACTGAGAGAGGAAATATTTGAGGACCCTATGGTCGCTCTTGACCCTAAATTTACTGCCATACAAGTTGTGGTGCCATTTCTTAATGGCATGAAGGATGGCTAGTATTTCTTGGTCATATACATTCGTGGTCATCTCATTTTCAGCAAGTTTGCGGCTCTCAAACACTATAACCCCATGCTCCTGTAACAATACAGCCCCTATGCCTCTACCACTAGCATCACACTGAATGGTGAATTCTTTCAAAAAATCTGGGCAAACCAACATGGGCGCTGAGGTAAGCAATTCCTTGAGCTGATTAAAGCTCTTATCAGCTATGGCATCCTAGAAAAATGCCTCTTTCTTAAGGCTATCCATCAAGGGAGATGCAATAGTGGCATAATGCCTAATGAATCTACGATAGAATGATGAGAGACCAAGAAATCCTCTACGTAAAGTGGTATTTACAGGTGTGGGCCAGTCTTTTATACACTGCACTTTCTTAGGATCAGCCCTAATTCCATCTTCACTAACAATGTGCCCCAAGTATTCCACCTCCGTCTGCATGAAAGAACATTTTGTCTCCTTGGCAAAGAGTCTATGCTGCCTCAATACATCAAACACCTGTCTCATGTGCCAAAGGTGATCCTTCAGTGATCTACTATAGATGAGGATGCCATCAAAGAAGACCAACACAGATCTGAAAAGAAAGGGTTGAAGTATTTTTTCATTAAGCTCTAAAAGGTAGCCAGTGCATTAGTTAACCCGAAAGGCATAACCAAGAAGTGATAAAGCCACCGATTAGTCCGAAATGCTGTTTTGACCTCATCCCCTGCCCTCATGCGGATCTGGTGATATCATGAGCTCAAATCTATCTTCGTAAAGTACTTAGCCCCCTTGAGTTCATCTAGCAAGTCATCTATGCGTGGAATGGGGTACTTGTTCTTCACGATGATCTTATTAAGATCCCTGTAGTCTATGCACATCTTGAAAGATCCATCCTTCTTTTTGACCAATAACACAGGGGAAGCATATGATGAAGAACTGGGCTCAATAAATCCCATGTCCAGTAATTCTTTGACTTGTTTGGCAAATTTTTCTCTTTCACACCTAGACAATCTGTAAGGTGGCTTGTTTACAGGTTGATTGAGGCTCTAGATCTCTGGGATGATCAACCGCCCTAGTAGGGGATAGTGCTGTAGGTACTTGGAAGAGGTCCTTGTACTCTTCTAAAAGAGTTCTCAATGCTGAATTCTTTACTGTTTTAGTGGACTGATCTGAATTTTCTTTATTTAACTGCAATACAAAGATTTGGGACCATTTCTTGAACTCTTTCTTGAGTTGTTTGCTGGTAATGAGCTGTAATTCACTGTTATTTTGAATTCCTTGCAAGTGAATGAGCTATCCTGCACTGACAAACTCCATAAACAACAAGGAAAATTCCATAGTTACAGTGCCCAAAGTTTTCAACCAATCACAACCCAAGACATCTATAGGTCCCATTTCCAATGCAATTAAATCCAATTGCTATCCAAAATTTTCAGCAAGCTGAATATGAACAGTAGGGCATACTTGGGTGCTAATTTCTTCATCCCCATTGGCAACTTGCACCTTCAATGGCTGCTATAAATAAGTGGGAAAACACTTCAGCTTGTCCATGAATGCTATGTTAATGAAACTATGAGTGCTACCACTGTCTATGAGTATAAACACATCCTTCCCAGGAATTTGGCCCTTAATATGCAATGTATTAGGGCTTCTAGATCCTGTCCAAGCATCCATAGATATGGTACAAATAGTGATAGCATGTATTTCAGCATGTGGTTCATTCCTTCTACCCATACCTCGTGATACATGGCCACCGGGGTCAAAAGGAAAAGAGTCAGTAGGGTCAAAGAACTCTTCTTGACCAAACTCTTCATCAGCATCATCCGTTTCAGTTGTCATCATAAAAGCATGTGTATCCTCAGGGTCCTCCCTCTGAGTCCTCAAATACCAATATGCTGTGAACTCGTGCCTTAGCATTTCTAAAAGCACATTTTGAGGCATGATCAATTGTATACTTCTCGCCACACTTGAAACAAAGCCCTTTTTTCTTTCTTTCTTTATACAAATCCATGGGAATGGAATTTGGACTGCCAAAGGCTGAAACATTTTTATTTCTGTTGTCCCCTTGCCTATTATCCATTCTTGGGTTGTTTGCTGTCCTTAAATTACTTTGTGGTCCTGAGGCATTAAAAGTGGAGTATGTGGGGATCTTTGGAGTGTTGAATGGCATGTTACCACCACCATAAATTGCCCCAAACTTCCCCGGCCTTACAACACCTCTTTGCTGTCCAAAATATGACTGCATAGGTCCTCTTTGCTGCCCAAACACTGGTTGAGATGCCCCTCTTTGCTATCCATGCTGAAATGAAGCATCTCGGCGATACTTGCGAGAGTACCTCTCAACTAATTCAATAACTTTGAAAAAATGGATGGGTTTTGAGTTGAAACATCAGTCGAGAGTTGGGAATCCAGGCTGTACACATACTTGTGTAACTTGGCATCATCACTAATCGACTCAACATACACAGTAAGGTTGAGGAACTGATTTGTGTATTCTCTAACAACGAGACCACGCTGTTCAAGGCCATACCATTGGCGGGCAAGCTTTTTTTTCTCCACCAATGAGACAAATACTTGCACCATGAGTGCCTTGAATGCTTCCCATGAGTTCACTTTGCTGATTTTCTCTTTTAATGTACCTCCACCATGTATGTGCAAATCCTTCCAAGTGGATTGTTGCAAAATGGATCTTTTGGTCATCACTATGGGGCAATATGTAAAAATAATCCTCAAGCTTGGAGAGCCACTCTTCGAGTTCAGCTGGAGATGACGACTGACCATTGAATTTTGAGAAAATAATCTTGTCTCTCAGCTCTCTTTCATGATTAGGTGGCTATCCCATATATCCAAACTGAGGTTGATCCATGTGGCCACCCAAAAATGAACCATTGTTAGAGAAATTTCCACCAAAAGATGGCCGAACTCGCATAGATGGTATGGGCCCTTGTGATGAATGAAAATTGCCCCTCATTGCATTGTTCATGGGCTCCTCTTGTTTATGTGAAGGCTCTCCCTATTCAAAAGTGCTGTTAGGGATGCCCACTCTCCCCAAAATGCCTTGGGAGTTCATATTTGCTGCATTCACTGATGGGCCCGTCACTCGTTCAGCATGCATACCCGATCTATCCTTATGTTTCTTCCCTTTCATTTGGAATTCCATCCATTTAGTGAGCTGGGCAGCAAGGGTGTCCATAGTGGACTTCATTTGACCAATGCCTTCCATCAATTCTCTATGCCTCTTAGTATGCCTTGTCTCATGCGAACTAAGGGTGTTAGTGAGTGTGCTGAGGTCCCCCACGTCATGAGAGTAATCTTCATCTTCCACCTTGGGTTATTTTTAGCCCTCGAGGCATGTGCATGCCTTATTTGCTGGAGGTCATCATTTGCCTTAGTTTTCCCCTGATTCCTTGCCATGGTTAGATGCAGTCCTGTTAGACCACCTGTCACTATTTTGCTCGTAACTTGAGCTAGGAAGCTCCGATTAACCTACTTTTCTGTTCAAGTCGGAGCCAAGGATGCCCTCTTCAAACTGAGCATAAGCAAACTATTGCAAGTTTAATACATAAATTTCTGTAATAGCAAATCTATGGCTATTTTATGTAGACCTGCACCTTGGTTGAGAGTAGTAGGGGACTGTTTTGGCCTGTAAGGTATGGGTAGTGTCCAACTAAAGTGTCAAACCAATAGGGGGGGTTGCTGAGGTCTGCAAACACTCTTTGGGGTCTGCGCTTCAATGCTGATACTCACTCTTTACCTCTAAACTGACTGAAAAATGCCTACAACACCCTGTAGGAATTCAAGAGAGCTGAAATATGGTCCCCTTGTCTATTGTATGTCTACAACCGCTTCTCCCATGGCACCATACATTGCTTCAGCATACATATACATGGTCTGCACCATAACATCAATGTGCTGAGCATGAAAATGAGCATCCCCATGACCGTGTCACTCACATATGAGCATCATACATGCACTGTTTGTTGCATTCACTGTCATAATTGCATACATGACCGCATGTGGCATTGATTCTCAGTCATACATCATTGCAAGTACATCAATGGTACATCCATATGCCATATACATTAGTGGCATAATCCCAAGTACATCAATGGCATCATCATGACATGCCAATTCTCACTGTCCTCAAAATATCCTTGCACTTGCAAACAAGTTTGGGCTCTGGATCACCAGGAGGTGGGCAAAGTGCCCCTTGGGCCAGGTTGTGCACCCCTTCAGGGTCTTTGATGGTAAGGGGGGGTCACCCCTCTTTTGTCTTGCCACCTCACCTGGCATCGGGCTTTTTCCTCACCCGGAGTATACATGGCAGACATTTATTAATTAAGCAACTAGCATGCTATGCATAGGAGCTTGGAAATAATTCTTTTCATGAAGTGCATGGAATGAGTTGGGAATAAGGAGCCTTGAAGGTCATAGAAAAAGAATGCCCCAAAATCTCACCCCATAATGCCTTCCCGTGCTCCAAAGCTCTTCCAATTGGGTAGGCAAGCTCCATTGATGGCAAGGAGTCCAATCTTGAAGCCTCAGGACCCAATCTTGAAGAGAACTTGAAGAAATTGAAGGTCGTGGTCTATGGCTATGGCTGCCCCAAATGTCAAGCTTGCATTCTTGCCTCCGTCTTCAAATACGGGCTTCGTGATGCTTGCTTCTTCAAAGATTCTTGTAGACACAAGTTCTTGGCACCAAGAAAGGCAAAAGCCCTCAAGAATTAGTGAGTTTGGAAGAAGAATCCATGGCTGTTCATGGCCTGCACCTATTAGGATTTCAAAGGTTGAAGGAAGTCCAAGAAAATGAGAAGGAGGCTTTATCCCTCTCAAAGACCCCTGCTAGAAGCTGTAGAAGCAAGCCAAGATGGAGAAGAAGCTGCAGATGACCTTGGTCTGATAAGATTGCAGCCCCTAAATGTGGGCCAAAATTTACGGGCTGCTGCTTGGGGAGAAAGGGAGGGTCAAACTAGTCTCTGGACAGCTTGAAATGATGGTTAGGATCCCTGTGAAGCTCTGGAAGAGTGGTGAAGATCACTAGGGTTGAGGTAGAGAGGATCCATGGTGTTTCTCCTCCATGGGATCTTAGCAGGAGCTTGAGAATGAGGAGAGAGAAGACTCCATGTGTTGAGTGTTGAAATGACTTGTTTTTTGGCTGATTTTTGTTGTTTTTGAGAGCTGAATGGTTGATTTTATGGGATGATTGATTGATTTGGAAGTGGTTTGAGAATGTTTTGGATGATATTGATTGTGTTTTGGAAGATCATGATGTTTGTTGGTGGTTCTGTGATATTCTGATAGGTTCTGAATGGTTCTGTATATCTTCTGTTTTGTTCTGTTTTGGTCTGTTTTGTTCTGATTGTCTTCTGTAGGGAGGGATGAAGTATTGATTAATGAAGATTGAGATCTTGTGAAAGTTTATTGAATGGTTTGTGAGAGTTTGGAGTGGTTTGAGAATGAGTCATGTGGTTTTGATGATCTTCTGTAACCTTCTGTAGGTTTTCTGTAGAGCTTCTGTAGACTGTTCTGTTTCTGTTCTGTTCTGTACTGTAGCTGTTCTGGTACTGTTCTGTAGACTGTTCTGTATGCTTCTGTAAGTGTTCTGTGGAATGTATGTGTGACTTTGGGAAAAGTTTTCTAGCCTTGGAAAGAGGTGAATACAAGTGCAAAAGAGCTGAAAGAAGTGGAAGAAGTAGCTGCCGAAGACTCAAGTGAAGACTAGAGTGAAGTGACAGTAGTGAGCTATGAAAGGACACTGTAGTGGCTCTGGTGACTCTTCATATCAGACATACCTCTTGGGAGGGGTATCCACGACCTAAGAGTGATTATTGAGAGTAATTTTGAGAGATTGTAGTGAGGACATGATGTATTATTGATGGAGTGAGAGAGAGAGAGTCAGAGATAGCCAATTCTACTAAAACAAAGTGATTGTATATGAGAGATTGAGAGAAAAGACTATGAAGATATTGAAGATGAATACTATGTGATGTATTTCCATTCAAAGATGGTGTATTTCTTTTGCTTTCTTTGTTCTATTGATGGATTTTATGAAGATATTGAAGAATATGGTTGATTCTATTAAAAACCGTGGGAGATCTACATGGTGCTGCATAAAGATTTGTTGTGCCTGGTGTTCTTTTCTTCATTGTGATCATATGAAACATGATAAACAAGCTTGTTGATGTTACAAGATAGATTTTCTTGCAAGAGAATTCCCTTTTCCTTGGTGTTCCTCTCGGGGCTCCATGTTTTTGGTGCGCAGCCGGGGAATCTTGCCATCAACAAGCACCAAAAGAGGCTGAAAATGAAGGAAATGGCATTGCCAAGAAGAGAAGAATTCAATGGATGTTTGTAAAGTTCCTTCTTCCACTGAAGAGTTGGAATTTCTCATAATCAAAGCCACTTTCCACAAGAAGTTCATCCCACAATGGCGGAAACACATCACCATCATGATGCATGCTCTATGTGGTGGACAGTTTCCTCTTCCTATTGAAGCAGCAGAAACTTGCATCTTGGTGGCAAACTGTTTGGGAACAAACTGAAGAGCAAAAACAGAGAGAATGAACATCCATGGAAGATTTGACATTCATTGAGAAGTTTCCAGACAACATCAAGTGGGAGATTGTGAAGAAGCTTCAGGAGTCTTGGTCTGTAGAGGTTCACAAAGACAAGAAGGAAAAGAGTTGGAATTTGTTCGTGGATGCTCAACAGCAAGATACATGGGATGCTTGGTGTACTGATAATCTTCTGTTTGTTCAATTAGCAACCCACTGGAAGTTGGTAGACAGAGTGTTTTTCACAACATACACTATTGAAACCATCAGAAGCTGGCATTACTATAATGATGGCACCACCACAATGCTCAGACGTATGCATTTTGACACCTTCAGAACCGAATACCTTCCTCTGTGCAGTGGCATGAAAGCAGAATTTAGGGACGTTGAGAGGAAAGAAGTAGAAGAAATGTTGGCAAGAGAGTCCTCCAGAGACTGAAGCCTTCTGTTAACCCTCTGTGGAGCACTAACAACATAGTGGAGTCAACCCCCTGATGAATGACGCAATAAAAAGGCAAGCGTTGGAACGAGTCCAGAGGTACGTGAGAAGAGAGAAAGCAAGAATCAGAGCCGAGAGCGAGCTCACAGCAGAAGCCGCCTTTGACGCCCTTGCGGAACTCTTTACAGAAGTCCCAATGGCACATCAAGCCCTTCCTCCTCCTGCTGGAGGTCCACTTCCAAGCCAGATCCGTCTTGGAAATATTGATGACAGACCAGCGAATGTAGTCCCATTGCCAGTTTTTAAGGGAGAGTACAATGAAGACCCCGATCTTCATGTAGCAGAGTTTATGGTAGCATGTGTGGCTAACAATGCCAGAACCCCTGAGCATTGGTTAGCAATATTCCCCGCCACTTTCAAGGGCGCGGCGTTTCAGTGGTATGAGAGACAAGCAGCAGGAACTTTTGGCACATGGGACGACCTGAAGTTGGCCTTCCTCACTAAATTCAGGCGTGAAGGTTTTGAAGAGCGGATGAGAGAGGAATTTATGAACCTAAGTCAGTCCTCTGGAGAAAGAGTGGAAGCCTATGTCTCACGAATGGAATCCATCCTGAAGAGATGGACTAACCATAATCTGGATGATGGCATTCAGAAGGGAGTGTTTCTCAGAGGATTACAACCAGAAGTTCGTAAGTTTGTAGAGCTGCAAAGACCAGCCACACTGCAAGCTGCAACAGAAGGTGCAAGACTGTACGATGAAGTGGAAGCTCGATTAGCAATGAATACAGGAAGAGGAGTCTTACCTCCTCTGATGCCAGGAATGATGTACCCACCAAATGCAGTTCCAGGGACTGTTCCCTATCCCTACCAACAGATGCCCCCGGTATCACAGTACAGTGCACCAAATCCACAGTGGCCACAATCCATGCCTCAAATGATGGCTCAACCACAACAACAATGGTCCCAACCAATTTTCTCAATGCCAAATCAGCAGCAACAGTGGAACCCTACCAACTGGAGTCAACAGCCAACAGTTCAAACAGGAGCACTGAATCAGAACCAGAACAGAGACCCCTCTGTACCAGCCCAATCCGTTTATGCAGTGATTACAGAGACTCCTCAAAACCCTCCTGCCAGTACGTCAGGAGGAGAAAGCTTGAAGGATTATTTATCCAACTCAGTTGCAAACATAAAAAAGGAGTTGATGGATGTGATTACAGAACAACTACAGACGCTGAAAGTGAATACCGCAAGCATATCCAACGTTGCAGGAGTAGGAAGAGATGTGATGTGGTCAAATACTTGGTGTGGTAAGTGTCATCAAGCAGGCCATTTAGCCACTGAATGCACACGGAAACCAACCATCCCTGGAGCCTTCTGTTCCTACTGTTTGCGGAAGAATCATACAGAGGACATTTGCTCCCTGAAGGAGATGCATGATAGGAGAAGAAAGGAAGAAGACGCAAGATTTAACTTGTTGGAATCCAAAATGACAACACAGGATATTGGACCTAAGCCTAGAGAGTTTGGTCCTAATTTCGGACCCAGAAGATTTCCCTCTCAAAGTTACAGAGGAAGACAGTCTGGCGGTGGTCAGAGATCAGAAGTGGAATGTTACAGATGTGGAGAAAAGGGACACATCTCACCAAATTGTCCAAATCCTCGAAGGTCAGTGGATTACAAGCCCTTATGCAGTCGTTGCAAAGGAGAAGGCCACACTGCAAAAGACTGTCCAAGCCCAGCCCCAGTGAAAAACAGTGCTACTGATAGTCCGTCTAAGGCCCAAGAGCCTACCTCCAATTTGGTAGAATTGGAAGTTGTTGCCATCACGCGTGCAAAGCAGAAGGAACCACCTACCCAGAAAGAAAATAACCCTCCTGCCAGAACAGTGAAGTTCAGTCTTCCACCAGAAGAACAGAGCCTAACAGTGCCGTACAGAGCCCTACAGTGCCATAGAGAGTTACAGAGACAGTTACAGAGGCAGGACCAGAGGTCCAGGATATAGAAGAGGAGGAAGTGCCACAAGTGGCAGAAGAAGTTCCTGTAATTCCTCTGTTGGAAGAAAGAGGAAAAATGAAAATGGGTGTTGCCCCATTCCCTAATCGGTTAGAGAAGCCAGTGGATCCTATTAAGGAATACGATCTAGTTAGAGATCTAGATACCTTTAGACCAAACCTCACATTCCGACAATTATTGATGTTGTCTCCCAGTTGCCGGAAAAGGTTCAAAAGTATACTGACAAGAAGACGTGGCTTAAGGATTGCTCCCTCAATAGCAACAAAGTCCAACAAGGCTCCAGAGCCTGTAAAAGAAGTGGACGTGGCTAATGCTTTTCTAGATCCGGGTACCCCAGAGACTGGCGCGTGGATAGAAGGCTGCTTCATTGCAAATGCACTAATTGATGGTGGTTCATCAGTGAACATTATGACGGATGTGACAATGAAGGATCTAGGCCTACAAGGTGTGCAACCCACCCAATGGCTCATTAGACTGGCGGATCAGAGTAGAATCAAGCCTTTGGGCATTCTTCCATATGTGAAGACTACAGTGGCTGGAAAAGATTATTGGCTGACCTATTTGGTGGTGAAGCCAAACTCTTATGGTACATCCTATCCTCTGTTACTGGGCAGACCATGGCTTTTTGAAGCCCGGGCAAGGATGGATTGGTTTAAAGGAACTTTGACCTTGGGTAGAGGACCCAACAAAGTGGTGCTGAAACTGTATGGTTCTCAAAAAGGACATGGATCCACCTCCTTGGAATTATCTTCTGATTCCCCTAATGAGGCTACAGATGGAACATCAGCAAACGAAGATGCTATAAAACAGATCCTTCCCAAGAAAACAGTGGCACATTCCTTAACAGTGGATACTGTAAGCCGACTTCCAAAAGATGCAAAGCCATTATCAATGGGTGAATACTTCCTGCCTGAACCAGGAATGACTTCTGAAATCACTTCTGATAGTGAGATAGAAGCATGGATGTACTGCTCTCCCTGTTACATGGTCACAGCAGACGCAGAGACAGACACAGAGGCAGGAGAGGAAACAAAGAATCTGTTCTTCTGTTACAGAGCTCCTACAGAAGCAAAAGCAGAAGCAGAAGCAAAAGCAGAAGCAGAAGCAAAAGCAGAAGCAGAAGCAGAAGCAGAAGCAGAGACAGAAGCAGACGCAGAGACAGAGATAGAGACAGAAGAGGTCGGATATGAAATGGACGAAGAAGGTTATGAAAGAGAAATGGAAGAGTCTATCCCACCTGAAGAGGATACATTTGAGGACGAAGTTCCAGAAGCATCAGAAGTAGACGAGCTCATGCTATGGGACAGAATGGCAATGGTACCATTTGGTCTGGTAAATGGATCTTCTCATATGCAAAACCTTTATAAGAAATGGATTAAGAAGAACAAGCCGTCTTTTAAGTGTGGCTCATGCCGTCCTAACCCGTCCTTGCCGAAGAAAGATGATGATGATGCACCGTGCCAACAAACACCAGTCCCACAAACCCAACAGGCATCAGAGGGTCCCTGTTATGTGATGTTCCTGGATGTATCATCAGAAGATGAGTCTTCAAGCCAAGAGGTAATTCGTTCTGACACCAAACCCGAAACGGCTCTGATCCCATTTCAACGTCTTAAGGAGCAACCTAAGTCTCTACCAAAAGAAGAAGTGAGTTCTAGTGGGACCTCAGAAGAGGACATCACTCCCTTGAAGGAGTCGGATCTGTATCCAGAAGCAGTCCGCGGGACCTTCATCCGTGAAGTAGAAGGTGAAAGGCAGTTAACCTTTGTGGATGCAGAAGGCACTGAACGCCACTTGAAGGTGGGTAGCAGTCTCCCAGAAGAGGAGTTGTCAACCTTGTACAATTTGTTGAAAGAAAATTTGGACGTGTTTGCATGGTCTTACAAAGACCTAAAGGGGATTGATCCCACAATATGTCAACATCATATTGACTTGGAGCCTGATGCCAAGCCAGTACGGCAACGACAGAGGCGAATGAACCCGAATTATTCCACATTGGTGAAAGCAGAGCTGTTGAAGCTTCTGGAAGCCGAGTTCATTTATCCAGTGGCAAACAGTGAATGGGTTTCACCCATCGTGGTTGTACCCAAGAAGAATGGCAAATTGCGAATATGTGTGGATTTTCAAAAGCTTAATTCCAAGACAAAGAAGGATCACTTTCCAATCCCTTTCACAGACCAACTGTTGGACACAGTGGCAGGACATGAACTTTATTTTCTTTTGGATGGATTCAGTGGATACAACCAAGTCCAAATTGCAGAAGAAGACCAATCCAAAACAACCTTCACCACAGAATGGGGGACCTACGCTTACCGAGTGATGCCATTTGGGCTCTGCAATGCCCTTGCTACTTTCCAACGAGTCATGATGGCTGCATTTCAAAATCATCTACACGACTTCATTGAGGTATATTTGGATGACTTCTGTGTCTATAGTTTGATCAGTGAACACTGGGGACATTTGGAGCAATGCTTTGATCGATGCCGGGAGTATGGGATTTCCCTCAACCCCGACAAATGCATCTTTGGGGTCTCTTCTGGAGTTCTGTTGGGACACATTGTCTCAGCACAAGGGATATCAACAGACCCTGCAAAGATCGAAAAGATCGCAGCTCTGACAGCACCCACCAACCTCAAACAGTTGAGGGGATTCCTAGGCCATGTGGGTTACTACAGAAGGTTCATAGCCCATTTTGCAACAAAGGCAACTTCCTTGCACAAGCTTCTGAGGAAAGATGCAGAGTTTACTTGGACGGAAGAATGTGACAAAGCCTTCCACACTCTGAAGCAGTGCCTGATAGAGGCACCCATTCTGCAACCTCCTGATTGGACGAAAGAGTTCCATGTACACACTGATGCATCAATTGAAGGCTTAGGTGCTGTCCTCTGCCAAAAGGGCTCCTCAAAGTTGGATCAACCGATCTATTATGCAAGCCGAAAAGTCACTGATAGGGAACGAAACTATACAGTGACAGAGCTGGAGTGCTTGGCAATGGTGTTTGCCCTAGAGAAGTTTCGCCATTACCTCCTATCCACCCACTTTAAATTTTATGTGGATCATGAGGCCCTGTCCTTCTTAATGAACAAAGTAGATGTGAAGGGACGAATGATGAGATGGCTCCTTTTATTCCAGGAATTCGACTTTGAGGTGATTACTAAGCCTGGTCGTTCCCATGTTCTGGCTGATCATCTGTCGCGTATCCCACAAACTGCAGACGAGGAGCAGGATGATCCAGACCTCCCTGATGCTTCCCTATTTTTGGTAGAAACTGTCACTCCCTGGTATGCAGACATTGCCAACCTGCTGGCAATCCAACAGTACCCTCATGGTATTTCTAGTCGGGAAAGGAAGAAGCTCATGTTAGAATCAGCCCCATACACCCTGCTTGGCGGTGCACTGTACAAGAAGGGCAAAGATGAAGTGCTCAGAAGATGTGTTGCAGGAGATGAGATTGGCATTGTTCTGAAGGCTTGCCATGACGAGCCATGTGGAGGTCACTTTGCAGGAGAAGCTACAGCCAGGAAGGCTCTGCTAGCAGGATATTGGTGGCCTACCATTCATAAGGATGCCTATGATTATTGTAAAAGATGTGATGCTTGTCAAAGAATGGGGAAACCCACGAAGACAAGTGCCATGCCATTGCAACCTATCCTTCCGTTGAAGCCGTTTGAGAAGTGGGGCATTGACTTCGTAGGTCCAATCGACCCTCCTACCAGAAGGAAACAGAACCGATACATCCTCGTATGTACGGATTATGTCACAAAGTGGTGTGAAGCTAAAGCCCTAAAGCGGGACGATGGTAACAGCGTGGCCCTGTTCATGTACGAGAATATCATCACCCGTTTTGGCAGTCCCTTAGAGCTGGTAAGTGACAGAGGCACTCATTTCCTTAACAAAGTCATGGAAGAGTTGACAGAGTTGTATAAGATCCGCCATCGCAAGTCCACTCCTTATTACCCCAGAGCCAACGGCCAAGTCGAAGTCACCAATCGCATCCTCTGCTCGATTCTGACAAGAACAATTGCCACACATCGTCGTGATTGGGACGATCGACTTACAGAGGCCCTCTGGGCGTACAGAACCTCCCATAAAGCAGCAACGGGACAGACACCTTTCCAGTTGGTGTATGGTACAGAAGCTGTTTTTCCTGTTGAATTGGAACTACCCTCTTTGAGAGTGGCGATCAAAGAGCATTTGGGGGATGATGATTCATTGCAACGCCGTCTCCTGCATTTGGAATGTTTGGACGAAATTCGTAGGATGGCTCTACAGTGCATGGAAGCCACGCAAGCTCGACGCAAGGCTTACCATGACAGCTTCATCAAGCACAAGGAGTTCAAAGAAGGTGATTTGGTCCTAGCCTATGATTCACGATTTGGCAAGTTTCCTGGCAAGCTCCAGCAGCGGTGGATGGGCCCCTATAAGGTACTTGCAGTCAACCCTAATGGCTCTGTCCAAGTGCAGACCGTTGATGCCTCTGATGATCCCTTTCTGATAAATGGATATCGCCTGAAGAAGTACTTCCCTCCTTGGGGATCTTGACAATTACGGTCACTTGATCTTTTTCCTCGTTGGCACGGCACTTCAAATCACTTGAGTGAGACAGAGGGTGGGCCGAGAGACCAGTCTTTTCCCTTCAAATCGAATGAGAGGTGAGAAGTGTGAATGAAGTGTTGCACGCACGGGATGGGCCTCTCAAAGCACAAAGCACAATTTGTTTCTGTGCACTGCACTGTAAGGCTTCCTTGCCTTCCTTCTCGCACCGTATGCCGGCACAGGGCGGGATGCACAGTTGCACCATCAAATGCGCACAAGGCATACAACCTTTGCACAAGCGACTGTGAGGATTACATCAATGGGTTTCAGGAAAAGGCTGCCCTCCTGTAATTATCAACAGAGCGTGAGACAGAGGGTGGGTTGAGTGTGACTGGAGTTTCTTCAATCAAATACCGAGAGGTGAGATTGAGGGACGTTACGACACTTAGAGTCAGGTATGTTCCAGTTTCCCTATGCACCCACGGGATGGGTCTTTACCATCATCACAAGACACATCACCCTGTTCTGTACACGGCACTGTAAGGCTCCCTTGCCTTCCTTCTTGCACCTATGCCAGACGGGTTGGACGCACTAATGCACCATCAACTGTGCACCCTGGCATACTCCAACTGCACCATTCCCCCCTTGTCGATTCCTCAACCGGGTATGAGATATGGGTCTTAATCCTTATTCCTCGAGTGATATTAGTCATGGGGCGAGTGACTGATCTTTCATTCCAATTGAGTGATTGTGAGTTGAGTGTAGTATCCCTCATCATCGACGAATTTCCTGCGATTCCTTCCATCAACTACCTCCCTGGGTGCTGCCGCGTGGTCCTTGCCATGACGAACGTGTGCTGTAAAGATGCCTAGGTCCCTCCAGCGCCGACAACAACACTGGACGTGCCATCGACACTCAACCTTGATTCTTGACGAAACGGGCCAAGTTTTTCTAACCCTACACTTTGGTTTCTTCGTGCCGGTCATGTTTTAAGTGTGGGGACGTTAGTGGATGGTCTGTGGCGTGGTCCTAGGTCCCTATTGCTTGGTTAACCCTATCCGTTAAGGTCTTAAGTGTGAGAACGTGTCCCTGCGCGTCTACATTGCATACCCTTCTGCATATGTCTTACCCTGCTCATGCATGTATACCATGACTTGCTTTTACCCTAATGGGATCCCTTCCCACCCACCCGGTTATGTTTCACCCACCCTTGGGGCTATTTCCTTGCAGTTTTCCTTCATTCCCTGATTTTGAGGTCCTGCCATGTGAATGCATCCTACGTTCACTGAAGTCCAACTCCAACTTTATAGCCCTGTTCCTCTCTTTGAACTGATCATTTTTCCTTCTTACCTACCCCTGTTCCGGTGCACGGTTTTTGAGTTATTAATTTTTGAAGCATTTTACGTAATTTAGACGGTTTTCCATGTGAACGCGCTTTTCTTGCTTCCGACTCATGCTCTGACATCATAGCCCTGACTAGCGCTTTTCCCCTAACATTTTTCCTTTTTATTCCGCATCATTCCGATACACGATTTGTCCGTTATTACTTTTCCGAGTTTTCGCGACTTTTTCGTGTGTATTTTTGACATTTTTCCATGTGAACCTGCCCTGTTTGCATCGGAATTCCAATTTGATTTGACAACCGTGTCCCCTATGCCTTCCCCTACCTTTTTCCTTTTTCCTCCACCCTTTTTCGACTTCTGGATTTTTACTTATTAATTTTTAAAAGAGTTTTCGGGAGTATTTTTGGAGTTTTTCACATGTGAACCCCTCCTATTTCCACCGGAACTGCGGTTTAACATGATAACCCTGTGCCACCCCTTCCTGTGGACATTTTTCCTTCTTACTGCATGTCATTCCGGTGAATGGTTTGTTCGATATTAATTTCCGATCCCATTTTCGGGTTTATTTTTTGGGTTTTTCCCATGTGAACGCGTCTTCTCTCAGTCGGGATTATGTTTTGATGTGATAGGATTGTCGGGCACATCTTTTTGCCCAGTTTTCCTTTTTTCTGCACCTCATTCCGATGCACGGATCTTTCGATATTAATTTTTAAATTGTGTTTTTGGTTATTTTTTGTGTTTTTTGCACGTGACCGCCCTTTACCCCCCCGGAACCCCCCGTTCCGTATTTTCCTTGTTTTCCCCCTGTCGTCCTGCCCACTTTTTGTTTTTATGCTATTTCGTTTTGACGTCTGGATTGGGAGTTATTAATTTTTCTTTCTTTTTACGTTTTTTCTCGCGCTCGTTTTGCGCGTGAACGCGCCCTTTTTCGATTTTACGAATCTCCACGCGCCTCGGTCGTGTCCGTGTAACCCGTACCGTCTTCCCCGTGCCATTTCAATCCCGTCACGGCAAATTTTTTTACCCTGCCCCGCGCACGTGTGCGGGACGGGGGTACGCACCCATCCCTTACCACCCTTCCCCTTCCTTCGGGCACCCCCTATCCTCCTGGGATCCCTACCCCGCCCATAACCCCACCCTTTCCCCCCACCCCTTCCCCCCATGGGCACCCACCCTTTCCTCCCACCCCTTCCCCCCCCAAATGCCACCCCTTCCCCAACCGCCTTCTCCACCTCTCTCTTTCTTTCTCTCTCTCTCTCTCTCCTTCTGCGTTCTCCCTTCCCCCCGCCATCGCTGCCTACCCCCGTTGCCTCCTACCTCCCAGCGGCTCCCTTCTTCTCCACCGCCCCCCCCAGCGAGTCCCTCCTCCTCCCTCGCCTCCTACCCTGCCCTTCTCCACCGCCCCCCCTAGCGGCTTCCTTCTTCTCCACCGCCCCCCCCAGCGGCTCCCTTCTCCTCCACCGCCCCCCCCAGCGGCTCCCTTCTTCTCCACCGCCCCCCCCCAGCGAGTCCCTCCTCCTCCCTCGCCTCCTACCCTGCCCTTCTCCACCGCCCCCCCAGCGGCTCCCTTCTCCTCCACCGCCCCCCCCAGCGACTCCCTCCTCCTCCCCCGCCCCTCCCAGCGTCTCCGCCTCCTCCCCCTCTGCCACCTCCTCCCACCCTCTCACCTGCCCCAGGTTAGCAACTAACCTTAGATTAGTTAACACTAACCTAATTGTGATTAATTACTAACCTAGCTTTAGTTAACCTTAACTAGGGTTAGGTTAAAAACTAACTTAACTAGGGTTAGGTTAAAAACTAACTTAACTAGGGTTAGGTTAACCCTAACCTAACTGTAGTTAGTCAACTAACCTACCTCAGGTTAGTCTCCCCCCCCACTAACTAACCCTAGGTTAGTTAGTCTCACCTAGGTTAGTTAGAACTTACCTAGACTAACTTAACTAACCTAGACTGACCCCAGACTAACCTAATTGACTTAGTCCACCCTAGACTAACCCAGACTAACCTAATCAACCTTGACTAACCTGACTAGACTTAGGTAGACTAACCTGACTTATCCCATTAACCTGACTTAATTGACTTATGTTTAACTGACTTATTTGATTAATGTGATTTAGGTGACTTAATTAATCACTACATTAATTTTCCATAAAAAATTTCAAATTTTTTTTTTAAAAATTCCTTTTGCCTTTTGTCAATTTTTGGAAATTTGTCTGCTGGAAATTGCCTACCCTATAATTTTTGAAAATTCCCCATTTCCTAACTTTACCCCTAAATTGCCCATAAATGTAGAAAATTCATTTAAAAAAATTGTAACAAAATTCTAAAATTTTTTAAAAACATTCTAAAAAATTTCCCTCACCTCCCTTGCTCATTTTCCATTTATTAAACCATAAATAATCACAACTAAAAAAAAAAAAAAAAAAAAACCACCACAAACCAAATCAACACATCTGCTAAGGTGTTGTTATTGTTGTTTCATCAGTGCTCTTTACTTTTCCTTTATTGGAACTCTTCCGTGCGCATTCCTGCATTACATACACACCCCTTCCAGGTATTTATTTTATGTGCTTTATTTATTTTTATTTTTCCCCTTAATCACAAATTAATTGTTAAAATAAACCCTTTAATTCACCCACAGTTTCCACGCGCATTCGCGCTAAACACACATATTTTTTTTAAAATTAAAATCAACCAGCCGTTCACTTAGCACGCGCTACGTGCGCTAAAGAGGCACTTTAAATTTTTAATTAAAATAAACCAGCCGTCACTTGAGCACGCGCTGGCAAAAAAGCGCTCCACATCACCTTAATTTATAATCAATAAATTGCATTTAGAGACCCAGTCGGGAATCGAAGTCCGGGAATCGAATAACTGCACCGTTTTAACCTAATAATTGGTAAATAAATTTATAATAAGGAACCGCCGTTTTCTTGCTAAGGTTTATCACCTAATAAAACTTCACCCATTTTTAATAATTGATTAAAATCAACCCTTCATTAAATTAATTCCCCCTCACTGCACTTAATTTCCCTTTTTAATGAACCGTTTCGAGGGATGGGTATGTGCAGTCATTAGTGTTATTTTCCATGGTCCAGTCTTGGTTTATCACAGATGTCGTATTGATATGTGTCGGATATGGTATGGTTTTGGTTTCCTGTCTTAGTTACGGTTACGGGTACGGTATGCAATTTTTTTTCTTTTATTGCCTGATACGGGGTTCAGGGTGTTTGTCTGATGCATCGCATGAAGCTTTCGGTCGCATTTGTCTCAAGGTCATGTCAAATTTTTTCTAGGATGTGGTTTGCTTGGGGTTAGTAGGTCGTGTCCAGTTTGATTGGTAATTCTCTTATCCTTGGTTTTTGTCTGTTGCTTTGCAGGCATTCACCTTGATTGTCTGTGTTTGTGGTGTGTGTGTAACCATCTGAATGGCGCCTTCTCATGCTCCTCCCCCTATCCAGTACGTCCCACTAGTTAGTAGGGATTACTCGTCCCTACTTACTTTTGAGCCCCTCACGAAGGCGGGACTTGCTGCTTTTGTGGCCACTCCTTTTCCATTACTTCCAGAGGATCCGTCCTTATATGATGAGTTCCTGGCCTCTTACAGCAAGAAGACAGGCGTAGTCCAAGGAATGTCTATGACATTGACGTCTCGAGGCTTAGGGAAGGCTCTATCTTTACCCTCCAAAGGAGAACCTTTTGTGACCACTCGTCAGCTCTTCTCTAATGAAGAGATTCTGAAGCTGTTGCAGAAGCAGACAAGGGAAGTCCTTGATGTTAAGAAAGTGATAAACTCTTCAGGAGTTTCGTTTTCTATGATCACTGATCCCGTATGGAAGACGATGTGTCAGTTTCTTCAGGACAGGTTCATGCCTGCCAAAACGCCATCCCACTATTTGTCCAAAGAACTTTTCACAGCTTCCAGGATGGTGCTGAAAGGAGTTGCTATTGATTGGAGCACTTACCTCCTCACTAAAATGGATCAGCATTTTGTTAAAGTCACGAGGGGTAATGTTACCAATGTTACCTATGGATCATATTTGTCTGCCTTCTTGACCTATTCAGGTTTACAGAAGACTGTGCCTCCACCTCCTCCATCAGATCCAGTACCTCCTCCTCCACCTTCAGAAGAGTCAGCACCTATTGACATTGAGGATGATGATTCTCCGCCTCCCCTGGTCATACAGCGCAAACGCTTGAAGAGGGTAGCGGATAAAGACCCTGCTGTACTTCCCTCAGTGCCTATCCCTGCTACTTCTGGCAGTGAATTCCCTGGGTATCTCACTTGCAATAATCTGTTCCGAGCACATAGAGAAGGATCTTTGGAGATCTCAGTTCCTTCCCTGAACAGTCTCGTTTTAGGAGATGCCATTTCTTTCCTCTGCAAGGATATTCAAAGTTCCATTGAGTTGTCAGTGACAGCCTGTGTTCAACATCTGTACGCATCTTTCTATGAAGAGCTCATGCAGTCTAAAGACCAGTTGCATAAGGCAACATCTGAGTTAGCTTCTGCTAAGGATACCCTAGCAGATTTATTTAAGCAAATGGAACAGCAAACCCAACTGCTTGCCACTCAAAGTGATGAGATTGCTTTCATTGAAGACCCAGTTATTCGAGGCTCAGTCACAGGTTACTAGCCTTTCAGCAGAGAAGGAGAGGATGTCCAGCGAAGTGAAAGAATTCCAAGTTCTTTTAGATGACAAGCTTTCAGCTTTACAGATGGCTAATGACACAGTGGCCAACCAAGCCTCCCAAATCCAGCAGTTGCAAGATCAGCTTGCAAAGTCCCGCTCTGTTCCTCCAAGCCCTCCTATTCCATTGATTCCTTCTCTTTCACAGCAGGATTTGGCTGCCCTACAGAGACAGGCTACTTTGTGCCCTCTATTCCAAGACAAAGTGGAAAGATTGCAGTCCAGAATGGACTTGTTATGGTCTACCTTTGAGCAGTTTCAGGAATATGTCTTACCAGACCATTCTTTCTTTGTCCACTACCACTTACAGAAGTTGGTCTTCTATATGAAGCTTTCCACGATGGATTTACCTTTTCCAGAGGATGGCTGGAGTGGGGCTTGGTCTGCTGAGTTGTTGACAGAGGTAGTCAGAATGGTCTTTGAAGATTCTGTCACGCCAGACACCATGTTGATGTCATACATGTATCTTCGAGGAGATTTGTTAATCCCAGATGAGGTCGATATGGCATGGTATGTGGGGGATGTGGTCTTACAGGCTGTTCTATATGTCAATCATTTGGAGCTGCGTATAGCTGATATGTTTCAAAGTTATTCCTCCAAAGTAGCTGATTGTCAGGATAATTCGTGGCATCCCATGATTGATTCGGTGGTCCTCAATCAAAGACAAAACACAGCTCCTACCTTTGCCCAGAGTACTAACCAACTGAGGATGGATCTCTTAACCTATCTTTCCAAACATAATCCATTTGATGCTATCTTCTTTGATGCCTATCATAGACGATCTCTCTTGGGACCTTCTGTTCCTACCCTCCTCTATTACCAACAATTGGCTCACCGCTATGCTATATATATTTTCCTTTGTCAAACTAATTCCACAGTAATTTTACCACTTCTTTTCCAACCTTCCAATTTCCCTCAAATTCCTATTTTCACTTACTTTTCCTTTATTGAGGATAGGGTATTTTCCCCTTCTCCACCCTGTCCTTCACCCCTCATAAATGTACCCTCCACATTTCCTATTTATCAGTTAACACTGTTCCTTAGTGATTCCTTACAAATTTCTGCCACTCCTTCTTTAACCTTTTCTTCCTTTTATGATTTTTCCTATCCTTCCCTACATCCACTTTCCCTTATTCCACTACCCTCTCCTAACACTTCCATATCTCAACCACCTCAGTTGGTTAGTGACTGTGACGGTTTTGATAATCAGATTTCCAGAAGAAGGGGATGGAGTTCGGATGATTGCCTTACAGGACCACAGATTAATTGGCCAGTAATTCCAGGGGAATGGACAGCTTCTAGTCAAGCTTATCAAAACTATGTTCATTTTGCCCAACAATATTCACAGTCTGCAGATCCCTCAGTGAGATTAACTGCTCATTTTGCTTGGTACCTGGCGTATATGCATCGGCACTCTCATACTGATTCAAAGCCTATTCCAAAGTTGTGCATGAATGTCAATGTTAGCATTGATTCCCAGCAGCTGGAGATACTGTATTTTCATGCCCTCTGTTTGCCTAGCAGATACTTGGTCCTGTTGGAAAGGATGTGCTGTCTCCAATTTTTTCAAAATCCTCCTAAAAACTTTGTAGATGAATCCTTATCTATGGATCGATTCCGACAACATCAATCTTTTAAGAGGGATCATCTTCATTGATACCTTTCCAATGTATGGTGGAAGTTTTTTTAATGCCAAACTCTTATTTTTGAAGAAGTCATTCAGATGGTTGTGTTATGTATTAGTGTTTGTGTTGTGAGTTCATTTATGTCAAACGAACGTGGTGGTTTCCTATTGGATTTTGTGTACGAGCTATGTTTTGGAGATTTGTAGAGATGGGGTCGTGGTTGGAGAGTTGAAGCTGATGCAGATGACGAAGAAGCAAACTCTTATATCCTTTACAAATTTGTGATGATTTTTAGTTTGATCAGAGGTGTTAATGTATAAAGGGTTTTCCTTTCTTTGTATTTTTCTATCAGAAACAGGTTATAAGATGGGGTTGTGTTGGATGGATTCTTTTTGAAAAGATATTGACGATCAAAGTTGAGCTTTTCTATGAACTTGTATTCCCTTTTTCCTGGGTCGCGAGGACGCTTCCTTATTAAGTGTGGGGATATGTTGAGTGTTGAAATGACTTGTTTTTTGGCTGATTTTTGTTGTTTTTGAGAGCTCAATGGTTGATTTTATGGGATGATTGATTGATTTGGAAGTGGTTTGAGAATGTTTTGGATGATATTGATTGTGTTTTGGAAGATCATGATGTTTGTTGGTGGTTCTGTGATATTCTGATAGGTTCTGAATGGTTCTGTATACCTTCTGTTTTGTTCTGTTTTGGTCTGTTTTGTTCTGATTGTCTTCTGTAGGGAGGGATGAAGTATTGATTAATGAAGATTGAGATCTTGTGAAAGTTTATTGAATGGTTTGTGAGAGTTTGGAGTGGTTTGAGAATGAGTCATGTGGTTTTGATGATCTTCTGTAACCTTCTGTAGGTCTTCTGTAGAGCTTCTGTAGACTGTTCTGTTTCTGTTCTGTTCTGTACTGTAGCTGTTCTGGTACTGTTCTGTAGACTGTTCTGTATGCTTCTGTAAGTGTTCTGTGGAATGTATGTGTGACTTTGGGGAAAGTTTTCTAGCCTTGGAAAGAGGTGAATACAAGTGCAAAAGAGCTGAAAGAAGTGGAAGAAGTAGCTGTTGAAGACTCAAGTGAAGACTAGAGTGAAGTGACAGTAGTGAGCTATGAAAGGACACTGTAGTGGCTCTGGTGACTCTTCATATCAGACATACCTCTTGGGAGGGGTATCCACGACCTAAGAGTGATTATTGAGAGTAATTTTGAGAGATTGTAGTGAGGACATGATGTATTATTGATGGAGTGAGAGAGAGAGAGTCAGAGATAGCCAATTCTACTAAAACAAAGTGATTGTATATGAGAGATTGAGAGAAAAGACTATGAAGATATTGAAGATGAATACTATGTGATGTATTTCCATTCAAAGATGGTGTATTTCTTTTGCTTTCTTTGTTCTATTGATGGATTTTATGAAGATATTGAAGAATATGGTTGATTCTATTAAAAACCGTGGGAGATCTACATGATGCTGCATGAAGATTTGTTGTGCCTGGTGTTCTTTTCTTCATTGTGATCATATGAAACATGATAAACAAGCTTGTTGATGTTACAAGATAGATTTTCTTGCAAGAGAATTCCCTTTTCCTTGGTGTTCCTCTCGGGGCTCCACCATGTGAAAAGCAACCAAGATTAAACTCTTTCTACCTCCTATGACTACTGTTTTTAGAGATTTATCTTCAAATTTGGTCCAAAATGACCCATGAGTTGCCAAATCCAGTCTTCTAGCCTCCAAAATTGGTCCAAGGACTCCATTAATGCTCCTGACTGTTGTCCTCCTAGTCCTTGACCTCTGGGTCCTTCAATGCTCCTCCATTTTAGTGCCTGTCCCTATGTACCTGAAGCTTCTTGGATTTTTAAACTGAAAAGGATGGTAACTGATCATGTAAGGTAACTAAATGGATTAGAATTAGAGCTCTGATACCACTTGTCATGAAGAGGACATGAGAGAGGGAGAAGAAGAGAGAGAGGGAGAGTGCATAAGAGAGAGAAAGATTGTGATGAGGAGAGAGAAAGACTAGAAAAGGAGAGAGAAAGACAGAAAGAGAGAGAAAGAAGCCATGAAAGCTGGGAGAGAGAGAGATGAAGATGAAAGGAGACTTGTATCATAATCTGATACCAAAAATCAAGTCCCTAACACCTTATATACTAGCCAGTGTAGCTAGTATTTTCCCATTATTAAATCCCCCTCTCTTACATTGAACATACAAACCCTAAAATTTTTCCACTAGATTTCATCTATGAGCCTAATGTTAACAATCCCCTTTTCTACCTATGTAAAGTGATAAGTACTACTAATAAAGTAGCAATGTCATCATTATTTCTACCAAGCTTGCAATAACTCATTAGACTTGTAGTGAAGAATTTAGTAGATGGACGTTGGTGGCAAAGGTAAACAACACAAGATTGATATTGAACTATTTGATGGATGCCAGGAGGCAATTGATAAAGCTAAATTGACACATAATTGGCTCTCTCATGAGTCCACTATTAAGTATTAAACAAAGATATGTCATCGATGAACATTGAAATTATCCATTTCCTAAAATGGGAAAGTTGGCGCTTAAGGAGAATGGCATTTCTCTCTCATATAAGATAAGAAAAAGATGAAGATGAACATTGCCTGCTTATAAAGCTTGGCACGAAATCATATTTAAAAATATCAAAGTTTTTTGGTTCTACATGTAGGGGGAGGGAGGGAGAAAGAATATCAAAGGCTCTTCCATCTACCACTTCCATATTGCAAACTTATCACACACACACACACACACACACACACACACACACACACACACACACACACACACACACACACACACACACACACACACACACACACACACACACACACACACACACACACACACACACACACACACACACACACACACACACACACACACACACACACGCACACGCACACGCACACGCACGCGCACGCGCACGCACACGCACACGCACACGCACACGCACACGCACACGCACATAGAGAGAGAGAGAGAGAGAGAGAGAGAGAGAGAGAGAGAGAGAGAGAGAGAGAGAGAGAGAGAGAGAGAGAGAGAGAGAGAGAGAGAGAGAGAGAGAGAGAGAGAGAGAGAGAGAGAGAGAGAGAGAGAGAGAGAGAGAGAGAGAGAGAGATGACAAGGGAGCAAGTTTATGTACATGTACCCAATATATTGGTGAGTCCATCTATTGCTATTGCTAGACCTAGTTAAGCACATTAACACTAAGATTAAGAAGCTTTTATGATATTTTTTATGGTTTTATAAAAGTTAAGTTGTATCATAATCAGTATATTGACTTGAAAAAGCATGCCATTTCCAATTGTTAGTAGTTAAAGTCCATTCGTGCCTAGACACATATATTTACTCTAGGCAGGTCACACATTGTGACTATCGGAGTTTCCACATATTGTCTTGATTTCTCTTGTTTGAACCTTCATAGCAATTGCTTCCTCTTGCTTCCACTTATGCTCTCATTCTTGCTCCACCTTTCAACTGGTATCAGAGTAGACATTCGAGGAGCTTCACCAACATTTACTTTAGCCTGAGAAGAGAGCTCCACTCAATTTTCATGGCAACCACTCAATGAGGTATGCATCAAACCCATTGCTTCCCTAATCACTTTCACTCTTTCCAATTGATCAAGGCCTTTCTTTGGAACTCTTGAGCCTTGAGCTTAGCCACAACTTGTAGTATCCTAGGAGCAACTAGCATGAATTGTGCTAGTTTGACTGCCCTTGTTTTTTACATCATTCATCTCCTCCAGCTCTTGCTAAGCTTTAGCATCAGTATTCACTTACTTGGGATTCTCCCTGGCATTAAAGGCTTCCACTTTGTGCATTTTTTTGAAGTTTCTGAGGTCATCCATTGACCTATTGTTTAGGACATACTATCTGGATAGCAAGTATTTGATTGGTAAATGCTCTAATGATGCTTGTGGGGTAAGTTTATAAGGCTCGAATGATGTATTGATGCTTGAGAAAGGTTTTTGGATCCATTAGAGCTCGAATAGATCCACCATTGAAGGATTCTCTACTATTATACCCTATGGACATTAAGCATACACATTGAATGCTTATGTATTGAATACCTATAGATGCTTTGGGGATGCTACATGGATGTATTGATACTTAGCATTGATTATTATGCCCATATATGCCTATGTTGAGCTCTAAGCTTTGGATTTGAACTCTATTGAATACATAGTTGTAATGGCTATTTGCTTCAATAATTTTCCATTTACGAGCTTGAAAACTTATTATGGGTATATGCTCCTAGATGCATTGCTTCATATCTTCAAGCACCCAAATGTTATGAGGCACATGTATTGAGATTTGCTTTACTCTTGGACATTCCGGATTTGCTTTCATGGGAGCACTTTAATATTTCTTCATTGTAGAGCTTGGTTTATTTGAGAAAATGGAAATCTCTTGCCTATGTATATATGCTTAGTTGGTCCCGATATACACTCTCCTCCTTGCAAACATTGATGATTGTGGGTAGATTTAACTTTAGTTTGTACACCTAGTACTTTCTCCTATTAGACAAATTTGTTAGCTTTGGATGCTTTGGTTATGTACTTGAGCTTTACTATTCACATGCAGTTCGTCAGATCAGTGGATCTCTGTTACTTTTCAAGACTTGTTATGAATAGTTGGCTTATGTACATGCTACTCCTTTGTTTGGGATTACATCTATATATTTGACATCTTTGAGTCTTTGACAACATTTGGTTACCTTGATAGTTTATGCTCTATCTTGCACTACTAGTTGCATTGTATGTCTTGGTTGGTACCTGGATATCTCTACTAGTGGAAGGTTTGCATTTTGGTCTTTTGCCTATAGTTATACACTCATGTACTACAATTTTATGGATAGGTATGCTAAAATTTATGTTTGTTGAGCAATTTCTTTGAGACCAGCCACTCGTATTCAATACTGAAGCACTTCTTGGTTATGAACAACATTGTATTGTCTTAGTCATCCTCTTATTGTATGCTTTCTAGCTTAGTTTTGGGGTTAATTTAATATTATTACAATAGCATGTACTCTCTTTAGTTAGCAAACATAATGATAGATATGTCAAATGCTTCCGATGATAGCAGTATCTTTAACATAGAGAAGTTAGATGGCAACAACTTCTAGTATTGGAATACCTCGATTTGGCAGGTATTGGTGTAAAAGAAACAAGTTACAACATTGAAAACCAAGGTAATAAAGCCAAAATATTGGAATAGAGATGATTGGGATGAGCTATGCAAGTCCACCATTATCTTGTCTTTGTCAAAGTAGGTTTACTTCAATGTTATTACAACTGAAGGTTGTGCTTATGATTTATGGAAAAATATATGTGATATTTATGACAAAAAATTCTATGTCCATACATTTGAATGCAGTCCACTCCATTTTCAACCAGTTTATCTTTTAGGGCATTTATATTGAGAATAATACTAAGTATTTGTTCTTGCTTGTCACCCTACTTGAGCCATGGGATAATTCCATACTACTAGGAGTGCTAATCCTTCTGAAGGTGGCTTTAGACGTTTCAACGTAGATAGTGCATTGCTTACAAAATTAGCGAATAGGAAGAACATTGATATAGTATGTATTTCTCATGCACTTATAGTTAGATATAGATATGATGGTAAAGGGCAATGACCACTATGGTAGAGACTCACAACCCAACTGGGACAAGTCTAAGTCTCATGGGCACTCACACAATAAATCCCATGGTCTTAAGTTCTCTCTCACTTGTCGTTGTTGTAGGTAGCAAGGTCACATAAGACCAAGTTCCATAAAATATCCAATGATAGGTTTGAAAAAGGCAAAGGAAAAGTCTAGGATAATGCCAAGTCTTCTGATGATTGCATTGTTTCTAAGTCCACTCTTAAGATTGAGGAGATAAATGCATTTGACTATAGTTCAGATGATTTCATACTTTTGCTTCACTTGTTGATACTACTCATTTGACTAATGTTTAGACTAATGTTTAATTTGCTTGCTCTCAGTGCTAGCTTCTTAAATTGAGGGCTTCCTTTCATATTACATTGCATCGTCATTGGTTTTATACTTACCACGCTATTACAGGTTCAATTAGTGTTAACTCCCATGGAAAGAAAGCAAAAAGAAAATTAAAAAGATGTAGGGCAAAGCGAAAGAAGGCGGCTCGATTGAAGAAATAGGAGGAAAAAAGGCCAAAAGCACAAGGGCAACCTTAAAAGTTCAAGGCAAGTGCAAAAGAGGAAAGATACATTTTAAAATATAAAAGCACACTCTAAACCTTGTAAAAGAGTGCCAGACTCCCTCCTATGCAATTTGTAAATGTAGATTGACATGGGTGAAGGAACAATGTAAATAGAAAGGGGATAGGAAAAGAGGACCTAAGCTAGAATGGTCGGTCATGTAAAAAAGGGATGGGTGCCCAAGGGGAGTAGGGCATGTATAAAAAGGTGAAAGTGAATGAGGAAGCTCATTCTTGTGTGTGGCCAAAACTAGCTTTCCTCTTCTTCTCCTTATTGTTCTTGCTTGCTTGAGCTTGTGCTTGAGAGGGGGTAGGGAGTGAGGGAGTGTGTGTGTGAGGGTGACGAATTGTGGTAGAGAAGCTCTCCATCTTCTCCTCTCTTCTTCTTCTCTTCTCTTCTCTTCTCTTCTCTTGTGCGCAGTAATGGAGCATGGAGCTTGGAGCTTGAGGATCAAGCTTGTAGCTTGGATCGTGGAGCTACCAAAGTACTTGAGGGAGGAGGAAACTTGATCGAGCATGGAGGTAAGCTCACTACACTCATAGGTGTGCAAGAGCGGCTATGTGAGGTAGACATTGCACTTTGCTTGAAACACTTGAAACAATAAGCGGTCAGTGGGTCTTGGTGGTGGAGTGAGAGATCTCACATTTTGGTTCCATTTTTCCAGGACCAACGGATTCAAGCTTTGAGTACTTGTGTGCTCCAAATCGAGCATTGAAGTAGGGTTTACCCTGAACCAGTGCTTGAGATAGCTAGGAAGCGAGGGAGTTGAAGAGGTATTCAACCTCCTTTGCAAGTAAGTTTTTTTGGTTTTTTGGATTTAGCAAGTAGATTGGAGTAGTGTGAGTGGTTGCACGTGATTCAGATGCATTTAGGTAAGGAAAAAAACAAGGAAAACGAAGAAACGCACAATAGGGTGACTGTTGTAATAGTAGGCCCAAAATAGGGAAAAGAGAGCTTCAAGGCATTTAAATGACAAAGAGAGAGAAGGGGGAGGCAAAAGACTGGAGCAAAGAGGGGTTTAAGAAGCCAAGAGGGCAGAGAGGGAGCTCACTTGTGTGCATTCAGAGAGCTACAAGGTTGGAGACCATTTAGTGCTTGGCGATCTTTACCACTGCACCTTCAAGCCCCTCATGTAAGCTCATTAGTGTGCCTTCATGTTGGATGGTTGCTCCCAAGATTGTAGATGAAATATTGATTAGGAGACACATGAGATTCAACAAGATTTTTGTCATTTTGAAACTTTTGACATTGCACTTGAACAGATCCACAGTCATTCGAGTCCCACCATAGCTCGAACAATTCGAGCCCTTAGTATGCTGCTCAGATGAACCATACCAGTCTAAGTCTTAGACTCAAACTTGGATAATGTACTCAACCTCAGACGGCTACTGGGCCTCGGACAGTTGACCTCGGCCTCGGATGGACAAATTTAGACACCCCAAAATAATTTGCTCGGACGCGCGCATATTCAACCTCGGACGATCAAGTGCCCATTCATTCAAACTGAAGCCTAAGACAAAGCTAGTCAAAATCCTAGTAAACCTCCAGACACATAAAAAGGCTCATAGAGCCGACTGACTCAAGAATCATAACTTGATGATCTAGGAACATGACTATGCCCCCATCGACCACTAGTTGCTTATCCTTGTAGAGACCTAGACTAACTGACCGGACATACTACCCCTCAAACCACACATCTAGAATGCTGTAGAGACCAAAACTGACCATTAAGAGTGGCCGTCATCCACACGAAGAAGCTATAGTGAGTGGAAACTGATTGGAAAGACTGTGATTTGCACCATATTGTTTCCGTTGAATTTGCACATTGTATCAATTGAATATTTGACGTATACCAAAAAAGCTAAAAGCTTGATTTCACACAGTGTACTTTAAGGAGCACACTATTAGCATCTAAGTGTCTATAACATAGAGAATTGTTTTAAATAACAAGGAAATCACCCAAGATAAGATAAGCTGAACAAACCCACTAGTAGGAGGAGGACCCCAGACATCGAGCACAGTGGGCAAGGACCCCAATCATCGAGTATTGGGAGACTTGAATAGTCAAGCCACTTAGGGAGCAACAACAATAGGCACAATTGCAAACACAGCTCTACTTGGCTTGATCAATATGATTAACAACCTGGTTGCTCAAGAAATTGGCAACATGTCAAGAGCCAGCACCAACTCGAAAAATGACGAGCTTGACTTGGGAGAATTCTAGCAAATGATAACCCGATATTACCTACAAACTAAAATGGAGCATCACGATAGAACAATTGAAGACATCATAGTTGATCTCGAGGAAGAGAAAAAGTTGGCAAGAAAAGCACTTCAAGGCATAGTTGCCTATAACCAAGAGCAGCAAGCTCAAAAGATGAGGCAATATATAGAAATGTGCAAGGTCCAACGTGTCTTAGCGCTTGCCAACCAAAATAGGATAGGACCAAATGCAAAGAGGAAGAGAGCACTAAGAGGCCGAGCGAGATTCTAATGAAGTGACTCTTAGATAACACGGCTACAAAAAAGAGTGGAGCAACCCTAACAGCTTTGTTGGTTGCTAGCAGGACTAGGAATCACCCCTAATTCTAGGAGCCAAACCAAGATACTTGTAGTTGCTAAGCAACTTGACAAGGTCGACAATGACCCATATAGCTTTATGGATCGGTTTGAGAAATTATGTGAGGTGAATAGCCTCAGATACCTCTTTCAATATGCACAAGCTTTCAGACTTTCCCTAGAAGACAAAGGACAAACATGGTACACTAGTCTAGACAATTCCGAATGCAATAACTTCAATGACCTCAAGAGTCTCTTCATCAAGAGATTCTTTGAGGCAGGATACTCTAGCAATCTCATCATCAAGCTGATGAATGTCAATCAAAAGGACAAGGATGATATCCAAGACTATGTCACCTATGTGCGGAGTCTCTTTAAGAGAATCCTAGCCCGCAGAGCGACCTAGCAAACAAGCGGTCTCCACCGTGTTCATAAGTGGAATCTGAAGCGAAGGGTTTTAAAGGCCTTGGTGAGCAACACAACCTTGCAAAGGGATGTGCTAGCTAGGGTCTTCAAAGAAGCCATACGAGTAGATGACCTGCTCAAGGAGAGGATCTCAAGACCCACAATGCAAGATAGCACTATCTCTAGAACTTCAAAAAGAGCGATGACCATTTGTGATGAAAGATCTAGCTAGAGCACCCAAAATAAGGGAAAGAGAGTCGACCAGAGCCAAGAGTTGACATACATGAAGCTAGAGTTGGATAGGCTTCAAGAAATGATGAGAAGGCCCCCACGACCTCACGTGCAGTGCGAAGAAAACCACCTTTCAACTGAGTGTATGGATCCGAGGTCTAGACCCTGTGCTAATTGCGGTAGGTTTGGCCATGATGCACTGCATTGCCAACTATCGAGGCGATTTCCATACTCACAGCCATACAATCAGCCTTACTACTACCTAGGGAATAGACCACAACCTTTTGGAAGGGGGGCTCTACTAGCTCTCCCAGCACCCAATGATTCAAAGCTAGCCATCCATAGGATGGACATAAAGCCCATAGGGATACCTAAACCACCTAGACCCATTCTGACCCATCCACCAAGTGATGGTCCAATACATTACATTGAGGAGCCAAACGAGGATTAGGCATACGTGAACCCTTACGTCTAATATGATAAGAGGGTAATACCATCTTGAAGGATTTCATACAAGTGTTGGTGATGGTGTTGGGTAGGGGAAGAGGTAGAGGACTAGGAGGACAAAAGTAGAAATCCATCATTGGACTTGCGGTCACCTAGGACACATCTCATCTCGACGTCCCCAAAAGGGAGCAAGCCAATTGAGACAAGGCCGACTTGAGATGCCCTCAGTGTGGGATCACACACTTGTACGTTGAATGCCCTAGGTGAAAACCTTCCACTAGTTTGGCCATCATGCCCTCCGTAGTACCATTGGGGCTGTTTGAAGTTAAAACACTTTGATGGCAAAGCCACACCAATTCCATTGAATGTCATGACCCGAGCATAGGCAAAGAAGATCAACATTTCATTACCCAGACCTAGCAACCTTGACATGGCTTCAATAGAGAAGAGGCTGAGACCAAGATTACGCTTAGGATGAATAGTACCACCATGTTACCAAAGGCGAAGCAAGTCATGGACACAAAAGCATAGACATCTACTCCTAAGATAACAAAAAAGAAAAGCGATAAGGTTGGAGAGAGGCACCAATTAGAAGTGGTGGATAAGGTTAAGGAGTGCGTGAGAGAAGCCCAAGCACACGTAAAGGATGTGGAACCCATCATCAAAGATGGGATTGATGAGCTCTCTAGTGTGAGCACACCGGTCTTGCCCACTCAGTTCAAATCAAGAGACACATCCGCACCACACGTAGCATCGCATAGATAGAGCCTAGATGCCACATATAGGCAGACTGGCCAAGATCATTGGCAAAAGAGCATAGAGCCCGACAAAAAGCAAGCGGCGGCAACTTGCTCACAATGTTGATATCGGTCCTTGTGACGCTGACTTTGGGAGAATTGCTTAGGCAGAATCAAACCTTATGGCAAGTGCTGAAGTAGTGATGGGTGGAAATACCAAATGAGTTTTGAGCGACCAACCTACTCGACCATGACGCAACAGCCACACAGATACCTAGCTTGACCCTAAACACAATGCCTAAGTCCTTACACATAAATCCTTTTTGGGAAGGTATGAAAATGCACACAATCCTACCTATCATAGCATTAGGGGATGCCACATGAGAGGGAACCATAGACACAAGAGTAGGAGTCAGTATACTCAACCATGAAATCCTCAGGCTTGGGATAACCTACCTGTGGAGAATGTAAGGTTTAATGTCACATTGGCCAACGGAATGAAATTCAAGCCATTTGGGATGCTAAAAGACATGCCCCTAAAGATAGCGGGAGTCCATTTCTCAATGAACTTCGTAGTCATGAAGGGAGTGGACTATAATATCCTGCTAGGCCCCGACCGTGGATGCGAAATGCACGAGTGATAGAAGATTGGGGCAACTGTCTCATGTTCTTGGGCAACAGCTGGGAGGCTACAAGAGTCGAGATGGATACCTAGAAGATTACTCCGATCGAACTAGACGCCATCTCTGCTATCTAGAAAGGAGACTCATAGGTTAGGAATTCTTACGGGCCACTAATGAAGTATATCCCTTTCCTCGAAGGATGAGTGGGATTGGATGCATGTGCTAGCCATCATCGACTTGCCGTTTTCAGAGGACAAAGACGATTATAAGTAGGTTGTAAGGACAGCTAGTGAGTCCCATGAAGCCACAACCTCTTAGTTGCTTGCCAAAGGGTAAGACCCCACCTTAGTACCACTTTGCATGATGACCATGAGCTCTAGTAGACAACCGACACATGTCCCTTTTCACATTTTGTCTAACAAACTCAAGCTCCAGGGGATCCTTGAATACTTGACAAGAGGGCTGGTAGATAACCCAACTGCTAATTTGAAACCCCTCAAGGATCTCATGGACGAGCTGAAGTGGTAGTGGACCAATGTGCATGACTTGAACCTAATGTACAATTGGGCACTGATCATGGATGAGAAGAAGGTTGAGAATAGAAACCTATGAGATGATGAGCAGTCATTAGAAGTTAACAATTCAGACAACGAGTATGAAGACAACTACTCTACAAATGAGGAAAGTGAGGAAGAGGCCAAGACAATAGAGTATGACATGGACAACCAAGTAATTGAACAAATATGAGTAGACTCCAAGCCATGAAAAGCCAATGTCTTTAGGATCGAAAGAGGAGTCTTCATAACAAAATGCGACTCGGGAGGGGTGATAGACTACGAGCAAAAGCTGGATTAGTTCAAACAAGTACTGGATGACTTCTTAGAGCAGAATCGATCTTAGAGCTACAACCACCAAGGGAAACTCCTTCTTCCAACGAAGGTTGTGAGTTTAACTCTAAGTTGAAAGTGATCCAGAAATGCCTTGACCACTTAAGGGCAAACGCACCACAAAGGGCACTTGCTAGTCCACCTAAGGTGTATGCGATTGAAGGAGGACAAGAGGAAGTAGCCAAGGGGATTGGAAGTTGAAGAACAATGGAAGTCCCAGGACCTACCTAAGCATTCACAAAGTTCAAAAAGGGCGATAAGGTAGTGATCTTGTTAGGAGCTAAGAGGCAAGGATAGGCAAATGAACCAATAGAAGGGCCTGCCAAGGTCAAGGAAGCCAACTTGGCAAGGGGAGGGGAAAAACCTCGACCCATGTTCATAGTAGCTGACAGCCTGACTGAGCAAGAGGAGGTTGATCTCATCGATCTCTTGTGTGAGTACATAGATGTATTCACTTGGTCCTTTGATGGACTTAAGGGAGTCAATCGGAGGGTTGTGACCCATAACATCCCGATGACTCCTGATGCAACACATGTTAAACAACGGCCATACCCGATGCATCCAAAGCATGCACACACTATCAAGGAGGAGATAGAATAGCTCTTGAAGGCTAGATTCATCTACAAAATTGAGCACACGGACTTGGTATCATCCATGTTGATCGTGAAGAAGAAGAACGTAAAAAATTGAGTGTGCGTAAACTATAAATAAAAGTCAATGATGCGAGCAAAGAGAGATAACTATCCACTACCCTACACTAAGCACATGCTCGAGAGAGTAGCAAGAAGATAGGCCTACATTTTCCTATATGGCTTCTCAGGTTATAACCAGGTGTAGGTGCACCCTGACTACATGCATAAAATAGTGTTTGCAACAAAATGGGGTGTGTTTGCCTACATAGTCATGCTATTTGGGCTAACAAATGCACCAGGTACCTTTCAGCACCTCATGTGTACCATCTTCAAGGACATGCTTAGGCAAGAATTGGAGGTGTTTGTTGAAGATCTATGCGTTCACTCTAGCTAGATAGAACACCTAGATAAACTTCACACAGTCTTTGAGCGGTGTAGGCTGTATAATCTCTCCTTGAACCCCTTGAAGTGCTAGTTCTGGGTAAAACATGGATGTAAACTAGGGCACGTGGTATCTAAGAATGGCATTGCCATTGACTTCTCCAAAGTCAGAGTCATTGAGAGCGGATTTTAAAGACCATTTTTGAAGCGAAAAAGAGCACAGGAGGCCGTAGAAGACCAATTTTTCATGCAAAATGAAACAATTGTAGATCAATGAGCTTGAGTTTTCCTAAATGAAGTTTGATTCCAGGAACCCAACGCAAGTCTCGGTTCGTCGATTGGAGTTCGTTTAACCCCCCATTTAATCCCTGCAAGGTTTCACGTTATGAAGCGACTACACGATCCGAGAACTGAAAAGTGCATCAGAATCCTAGCTTCATAGATTTTGACGTCACGAAGCCATCCGACCAGATGGATCTAGAATTTGAGTTTGTTTGCCCCTCTGAAAGTGAAAAGTCCACTTCGATTGTGTAGTGTGAACATGAGAAGATGAACTAGATATTTTAAAATTTAAAACCTTAAGCTTGATTAAGAGGAAGAAAACCAAAATTCCAATTGGTTGTGAGAAGGGAGGGGATACAAAATTTTTTATGGCTCATTTTTCTTGAGAATCGTGCCTCTTCGATGCTAGGGTTGAGGGAGAATTGACTGCACATTCATGATCCACTCCCTGAGGGCTCGGTTTTGGGTGTAAGCATGCTGATTTTTATGAAGGGAATGAAAATTTTGATTTTTAGCCTTTCTCTCTACTCTCCTCTCTCCTCCTGGTGCATGTTCGCACGCGTGATTCTATGAGAGAAGGGGGTGGGATTTGATGGATGTTTTAGATGGAATGATAGTGTTGCAGCGAAGGAAATCGTAGACCGGACTGAGAGAGAGCATCTGCGGCCAAGAATGAGTGTTAGCAGCCTCCCAACCATGAAGTACGGGTCTCCAAAATTGGATTTCTATGCGTAAGTAATAGATTTATTTGTTTTATGATAGATGTTTGATGGAATTGGTTCCAAATGGTTGCCTTTGATTGATAATGTTGAAATTTATCACAAATATTGAAGAAAACCAGAAAATTTAGTCATATAACAATTTATATCAAAACACGTAAAACCTGCAATTATGCGATTTTCATAGAAATTATAAAATTTGGGAGTTTTGTTGTGATTTTGGAGTTCATATGGAGTAGAAATGAATATAAAATCAATTCTCAGTGGTTGTGATCACTCCCAACCCATAAATCAGAAATATCAAAATTTTTATCTAAATAAATGATGAAAAATAGTGACAAATGAAAAAAATGAGTTTTTTTGTGTTAGAAAATCAAGGAAAAATATGCTTTATGTCCATCAATGTATGATATGGTTGTAGCATGAGGGATAAGACTCAATTCAGTCTTGTCCTTATGTTAAAGTTCTTTTCTTACTGCTTTTACAAGAAAAACACATGAAAAAATTGCTCTTTACACCTATCAATGATGCACAACCTAAACGATAGGGAAAAAGAGGGGTTTTGATGTTGATTAGTTGCTGATAACATTTGAAATTATGATATATTTGCTTGTGCATACCATATAGGATGTTCATAAATTAAGTTTAAAGGGGTCAAGTAAGACGAGGATGCTCGGTGGTGTTAACCCTTAGCAATGCATCACGACGTATAGGCTAAAATCATTGAAAGAAATGTTTATTGCACTGCACAATGCTTATTTATAAATCATAAAATGTTTGAGCACTATGGCATTCATAGTTGCATTGCGCATATCACATGGTGTAATTCTTGGATGCATGCAACTGGTTTCTTATACATATGACCCACATTGAGTTGTGAGATACCTAAGCTGTAGGTTTAGGCATTCGGGTTCCTTGGGAAACTGTTAAGTGAGGAAATATCTTATCTCCTGGAATGTTTTAAAATGAGAGGGGAGTTTGTGATGCCTGTGTTATTTGTGTTAGCGGTGCATCGAGGGGCCAATCCCCGAGGTGTAGGAGAGCTGCACTAGGGCCATGGCATTCAATCGAGGGGTGCCTCCTTCTGTTTGTGCTTACAAGGTGTTTTTACACCAATCTATGTGGAAGGACTCCGTTTGAGGAGTATGGGAAAGGTTTAGTCGTTGGACTACAATTTAAAACAAACACGAGATTCACGATAACTGTTAGGGTAGTGTGTCCCTTAGACGCTCCTGGTTGTGAGGCTGAGGGATTGTGGAGTATAGAGAGACCGAATAGTGCTTAGAGCTAGTGTCAGGTCTATTTTAGGTCCCAATAGTCATTATCAATATACCACCACCCACAAACTATAAGGGAGTCCAATGCTTCCTAGGACACACAAGGTACTATCAGTGATTCGTTTTGAACTATGCATTGATTGCTAGACCCCATTACGAATTATTGATCATATTCAAGTGGACATATGAATGCCAACATGCCTACGAGGAACTAAAAAAGGCTCTCATAACATCATCAATTCTATGAGTTTCAGATTGGAACATAACATTCTACGTGCACATTGATGTCTCAAAGTTCGATATGGGAGCTATTTTGTGCCAACCTGGTGAACATAATCTTGATTATCCTATGAGCTTTGCTAGCAGACAACTCACGGATACAGAGATGAATTACTCCACAATGGAGAGGGAAGGCCTAGCCATGGTATTCGCTGTAAAGAAGTTTCATCATTATCTTTTGGCTACGCCCTTTGCCTTCTTTGTTGACCATCAAGCCACCTTGCTTTATCTAGTGAACAAACCTTGTGCTACTACAGGATGCATAACTAGATGGTTACTTTTGCTTCTACAATTTTACTTCTCTATGGTGATATGCAAGGGTAGGAAACATTACATGGTAGACCATATGTCTTGCATACTCACAAGAGAAACTCCTGGATAGGGCATCATAGACAACTTGCCTGATGCACACCTGTTTAGCATGTTCAGTGAGAGAGACCTTTTCAAGGTTGATCTAACATCGTATTGGGCAGATGACATAGCCCAAGTCCTAGAGTATGGATTGCCTGAGAGACCTATAGAGAAGGCTAGGCTAAAGTGCCTTATCCTTAAGATTAAGCCCCATTAGTTAATTTTCGGTAGGCTCCATAGACTAGGATAGGATGGGTTATTACAAAGGTGCATGTGTGAGCACAAAATGCATGTTGTGCTTGCTGAAGCATATGGTGGAATTGATGGAGGACACTTCAATGGAGACACTATAGCACGGAAGATGCTGCAATCTCAAATGTGGTGGCCCTCCCTGTTTCACGATGCTACTAAGTTCATGAAGCACTACAATGAATGTCAAAGGACCAAAGTACCCATCCATAAGGACAAGATGGAGTTGACCTTGGTAATCTCTTGACAGCCCTTTGAAAAGTGGGGGATCAACTTTATTAGGCCAATAAGCCCCACATTGCAATGCTCACAAGTGAAGCACATCATTGTAGCAACGGATTATCTCACAAAATGGGCCGAAGCTTGAGCTACCACAAGAAGAATGTCACTAGGACCATGGCTTAGTTCCTTTGGAAGCAGGTGATCTTGCGATTCAACTTCCCAATCGAGCTAGTTAGTGATCAAGGAGTGCATTTCATTAATGAAGTGATTGCCCATTTATAGTCTACATTCTTGATTATCCATAAAAAATCATCACCATACTACCCTCAAGCGAATGGTCAGGCGTAGTATCCACAAACAAAATCCTAGTGAATGTACTAACTAAGGTAGTCTCTGCCTCACATATTGACTGGGATAATAAACTCATGGCAATGCTATGGGCCTATAGAACAGCCTACAAGATGATCATAGAGCAAACACCATTCAAGCTTACCTATGGGACCGAAGTGATCCTGCTAGTGGAGGTTTTCGTTCCAAGCTTGGGAGTGGCAGTGCAAGAGAGATGGGATGGAAAGAAGGCACGGATGGAATGCCTTGTAGAGCTAGAATGCCTCTCTGAGACCAGACTCCTAGCTAGCCATGCACTAATCTGCAAAAAATCAAGACACAAGAGTTGGTTTGACAAACGTGTCAAACAATGTGACTTTGAGCAAGGTGACCTAGTGCTATTGTACACTCTATAAAGGACCATAAGCACAAGATGAAGTTCAGAGGGTTGGTGCAACCTTTCAAGGCCCGCAACATTAGTCGAAGTGGCAATGTAGAGCTTGAGACCCTAGAGGGAGTGGGCATAGGCTTCTTTAATTGCAATCGCCCCTTAAGAAGTATTATCATCCAACACATCCCTTGCACGAGTCTCCAATGCTAGAACCCCTTGTGAATGTAAGAGTGGTCACCATCACCAAGATAGAGGATGAGGATGAGAAAGCAGTACAACCTGCCTACCTACACATATCAGTGACTACCCAGAAGACACACTCCTTTGATGCACTCATTGATGAGGGAGCTAAGTTAATATCCTTGAACACGATTATTGGATCATCATTGGTCATCCCCAATTGTAGCTTACTAATGCTAAACTCAACCCATTTGGGGGACAATCCTATCCATTGCTAGGGAAATGCAAAATAACGGTCTCTATCAAGATTGAAAGCCTACCTATGATCTTCTATGTGATCCCTAACACCAAGGATGCTAGTAAAGAATCATTGCTAGGACTTGCATTCAAAAAACAAGCACACTACAATATTGACTATGACTTGCACTGTATTCACCTTGCCATTGCCAATGTTTGGATAATAATGACTTTCAATAAGGGTAGCGTGACTCCATCGTAGCTTGTTGCAATGCCACCAGTAGAGGGACCAAGTACAAGGTCTAAGGAGGGGGGTCATGACTTGTCCCATCCTGCCAAAATAAACTAACTATAATCCAAAGGAGCCACATCCAAGATCACTAAGCAACAACTCAAATGGGTGCCCAAATGACAACCGCAACCCCCCCTAGTAGCCAATCGCACAAACTCGTACCCACAAAACCTCACACCATAGGCCTAGGAGACAAAGCTGGCACTATAGAAGCATACAAATGATTAAGCCGTGATGGGTGTCCAAAGACCTACTATGCGCCCAAGGCTACTACACGAAGGCAACAACTGGATTTGGTTGCCCAAGTCTATGAGCGTCACGCATGTCCCTCCATCCATGCCTCCAGTTCATCCCCACAAAGAGTGAGCTAGCGAGGATTAAGAAACTACTTGATTCAAAAGCCTCAAACCCATAGAACCTCAACGAGTCTATCGACCAAAACCACAACTAATTGCCCCTAGACCAACTCATCTTGACACTCCTAGTGTCCCAATGGCTCCACAAGTGAAAAGCACATCCCTTGAGTCCCAAGACCAAGCCTTTGCGCAAGTGGCCACTAAATACCCCACTAACTAATCCATGAAGTCATCATTTGTTCCCAAGTTATCCAGTCCCAATCAAGCCCCAACCTCCCGCACAACTCAAACCCTCCTACGAGTGTCGATCTATCCCTACATTGGCCTCAAACCTAGCCTCAAATATGAGGGATGACTTAGTCACCGCATTAGATGATTGGACACCACCATCACTATGCTAGCTAGGAGCTACAAACGGATGGACTTAGGGCTCCTAGAAGAACCTTTGTAGCAAATGTACGCTCCTTGCCATGCACTTAGGAAGAATCCAAATTCATGTTTGTCAAGATTCCCATGGTAAACTAATGAATTGATCACTAATGAGATCTCTCATGAGTAAGCTTGCAAACAATGGCTGATCACATGTTACAATAGGAGAAAAGTCTCTACAACAAGCCAGGAGATAGAAGAGCTGACACAATTAGCCGGTTTTAACTCTTCTTTTCTGCATAAATGGTATGCTCTTAATCTTCAATGGGAACAAACAGGGTGTCAAATTATGACCAATGCCGAGTAGAGACATGCAATCAAAACCTCTAAGTATGATCCAACCTATGTTGCTCCTACCTCATTTTAGAGTATTGGGCCATCAATCACTTTCGACCGTTTGCGGACCACATCCTAGGCCACCCCTATTTTGATTGAATCCTGACCAAGGAAGGATTGCATATCACTAGCAGGATGAACTCAAGTGACTTCCTCACTGATGTCCTAATGTACATTACGCATGTAGGCATTAGACCTCATGACATGGACTATCATGCCCACTTGGAGTACAACCCAAACTTCTATGAATGGTTCATGACAAAGTAAAGCACAGCAAGCATGTGCTTAATGCCCTTAACCCCTCATCCTCCAATCCTAGGAAGCATTTTCATCACTCTCAGGGGGGAGGGGGTAAGGAGGAAAAGAAGACATGACTTGAATCTTAAACCAAACTTTAAAAAGCAAGAAGGAATAATAAAAGTTAAATTGTACTTAACAAAATTCTCATGGAATTCTTGGTTGAACTATGTGGATTGCTTGAAGTAAAAATTTTCATTCTATATTTGACCACTTCATCTTTCCATAATATATATTCATAATCCCCTAATAGCGAGCTATTGCATCATGACAAGAACCTGAGATAGTTGGGCATGACAAAGGCAACAAGCTTCCATTCACAGAAGAAGAACATGCCAAATACAGCCTACCAATGGAAACAAGGGCCTTTAACTAGCTTAAGTTTAGATGCATCCAAAACTTAGAAAGCATGGGGATGAAAGAGCAAGTGGTAAAACAGATTATCAACTAGGGTAATCTTGGCAAATATATGAAGAAGGTTGGCCAAGCCATCGACTATAGCAAGTGCGTGAAGTTCTTGCAAACTTTTGATGTAAACAGGAATTGTGGCACTATGGCAGTGAGACAAGGAGGAGAGAATCATAGAGTAAAAGTGGAGTTGAGCCCTAAAATAGTGGAAAGAGCTCTAGGGCTATTCAACAAGCCCAAGAGGCGACCCAAAAGAGATGTTTACAGTATGCTAGGGATGGACAAGGCCCAAGTGTACACAAATGATGGAGTTAGCTGAACTGACATCCCCAACCTCGACATGAGGCTGCATGCAAAGATAGTCCACACTTTATTCTCCAGCCAAAGGCACAATGCCTTGATGAGCAAGATTTGAGTGCCACTACCTCGAGAGCCTCACACACAAGTCTCTAGATGAGATCAAATGGAATGGCTACGCGCGTAAGACCATGGAATCCTTAGCAAAAGTGCTAGCCACAGGAGCCAAAGCAACATGTGGGGAGTCTTTGGCTTCCACAATGCAGAGACAGTAGGGAAAAAGCCAGCAGCTAAGGCCTCCAACATAGGTTTTGGAGATGTGCTCACTACCATCATTTAGGAGGCCATAGGGGACTTGCAAAGACAAGAAGTGGTGGAAGAAACCCCCAAGTGCTCACCATCCCACAGATCACATGTGCAATCACCCAAAACGAGGGAAGCTCTACTCCAAGTCCAGCTGCAACAAGAGGCTTCAAGTGAGAGAACCATCAGCGGGGAAGGGAAGGGGGGCTCAATCCCATCAAGCCAAGGCAAAAAAATAAAAATCAAGTTGAACATCCCAAGGAAGAACAAGAAAACCATTGCAGAAGAAAACACAGAAGTAGAAGCCATAGAGAAGGAATTGAGAGAATTAGAAGATGAATGGAGAAAGAAGCAAGAAGAGGAAGAGGAGCAATTAAGAAAGGTGGAAGAGGAGTCACGAGGGGCAAAAGAGGAACAAAGAAGGAAGCAAATAGAAAATGAGGAAAGGTTGAAAAGAGAAAAAGACAAGCAAATGGCCCTAGCCTTGTGGTTGTCGGTAGAGCAAGCCTCCCACCTCGAAGAGCTCATAAGGAGAAGCCCAGGTAATGAACCAGGCTTCAGCACTATAGCAAATCAAAAGAAAGAGCTTAAGGGCCCATTGTGCTAGGCAAGGGGAAACCCCCCCACGAACCCACCTCCATCGACCCTAATTGCCATGCCAACCCCACCACCAAGAGACCTCATAAAAAGGGGGAGTGGACCAAAGCAATGTTGTGGCATGGGTACAATATTTAATGAACTCGGTTAAGCAGCTTGGCCCAGTGCCCAATGGCAGAGTTCCAATAATAGGGACAAAGAGACCTGCTACCGTGGATGTAGAATCTAGAAAGGACCCAAAGAAGTCCAAGGTTGAAGCATCCATAACATCCATGCCATTGGCCATATCGGTAGCGACGACTAACTACAATGATTATGTGTAGGAGCTCCCAGGCCAACTTGAAAAGATGAAGGAAGATAGGAAGGCTGTCGTGGCAGACTTGGAGGTTGAAAAGGACATGCTCATTGCCTACCAACTAGAGAAGACAAGCAGATAACCATCTATTAGAGGCAAGTTAACGACCTAAAGAAGGAATTAGAAGTAAGTAAGAAAATGGAGGTAGAGAAGGAAGAAGAAAGTGCAAAAGAGCTAAAATAAATGGAAAAGGTAGAGGGAGAAATGGGACTAAAAATGGACTCCTTAGTCTTGTACAGGGGCAAAAGGATATGAAGGAGCAATTTGAACAAATAAATAACCTAGGAGATGAGATCACCAAGGAGCTAAAAAGGGTAAAAACACAAGCCCATGTAGAGTTCCATAAGGAGAGGAGGTAGATGTTGAGAAACACGAGATCTAGAGCATGGCAAAAGCTATGGAGGTTGGAAGGTAGAGATAAAACTCATGATGACATAGACAAAGAAGACAAGACTGTTACACAAGTGAATTAGGTTTCAAGATTGAGACTTGAACTCATAAACACATTCTTGTGTATTAGACAGACAATGACAATGACACTAACTGAAAGAGGAAAGCATCATGATATTGTATTCATCTCATATGAAAGTGACATCCAAGTACAATGTTATATAGAACTAGGTAGTAGCATTCTGCACCACTGTGCTTATGGGATTCAGGACCTCATCCTAGACTGCTTGCTTTCCTTTGCCTACTGCTCCATACAAAGAGGCACACAAGTGGATGTGATTGCTAGATTCTCAACACCCCTCCTCAATCACAACCAGGAAGGCACAAAGTGTGTAGAGGCTTTAGTGAGAGCAACACCTGCAAAGTGTGGGCATACCACAAACATGGCAAAACACCAGAGGCTGTCGCAGAAAAGGCTAAGTGTGGGTACCACAAACATGGTGGACATCCAGAGGCTGTAACAAGGGCCTCACAAAGTGTACAGAGACTGTAATGCCAGGTTACATGAGGAGTTTACAAGCTTATGATAGGAGCATCAATGGCAAGTACATACAATAAAAAATCTAGTAAAAGTTTAGGTCAAGGACCGGCAAGCCCTTGTGGTTTTCTATATTTTTAGGTATGGCATTATGAGCATAACAAAACTTCTTGTCCTTCTTCATCTTGATGTAGGTCTTCTTGTCGGTGTAGTCCAGCTTGCTCTTTTTGATTTTGTACTTGTTATTTACTTTGCTTGCAGCTTCAGTCTTCATGTCCATGTCCATGTCCATGTCCCCCTCAAGCAAAGATACCGTCATTTTTGAGGCAGCGGAAATGTCTTCAAAATCTTGCATTATCCCAAAGGTAGTAGACATGTCTTCAAGTTCTTCAATTGAGCTCATTGATTGTACTTTAATGTAAGCAGCTCCATGTCTCTTTGCAAGTAGAATAGAAACATCTTCTATGTAGTACCAGTGAGCAACAAGAGTAGTTATGTCACTCCTGATAAGAAGAATCCACTTAAAAATCTTCATGTTTGGCAAATGCATCAGCATCAAATGAGTGAGATTAGACCACCAATGAGTTGATTTTTGAATGTGCTAAAAAACACAAGTGCCAAGAAGCACAGAATTAGTATCAAGAGATACTATGCTTGAACTTCAAGTGGGTTGCCTGATCTTCAGGTGGGTGCTTGGATCTTCAGGCGTGTGCTCCAAATCTTCTTCTTCAGATTTGAGTAACAAATGCTTCAGTTGATTGAGAAGAAGCAAGAGCTTAAAGTGAAGGAAGAATCTTGAGTTAAAGTGGCTTGGTCTTCTCTTGATGCTTGTTGTTGAATGCTTGGTCTTCTAATCTTCAAAAAATATCCAAAGATCTCCAAGAACTTCCCCTCCTTGATGTGTGGCACTGACTAAATTAGTGAATCTGGATGTCAAATAGGGTGATCCAAGTAGCAAGAGTGAGAAAAAAAAATGGTTTATGAGTTTGAAGCTCAAAGGCTATGGAGTCCCTATTTAGGGTTCTGACAGACGACAGCTCATGCAGACAATCATCAGAGCAATTCAAACCAATACTCAGTGGGGAGAGAGCTTATGAGCCATCCTTGAATTGCCCTATGGTCGCAGGGGAGATCGCAGTCTGTGCACGCAAGGACAGTAGTACGACCTGATACAGGCGCAGAATTTCCAGCGAGCTCAAATTCACGCAATGCTGGGCTCGATGATGAGCAATGTTGGACTATGATGTATTAGGGAGCTTCCCCACGAGTAGAGGAATGTTTCTCCAGAAGGAATCGTGGGGTAAGATGGCCTGTAGAGTAAGATATAGAAGCTCCAAGTGCTGTATGTCCTATCTGGCTATGGCTGCCAAACAGTGGCTATGGGGTTCAAGTGAGAGATTGGAGTCATACACTCACACTGAGTTGGATGTGAGCTGGATAGAGGTTGAGAGGAATCAAGAGAGGCTGGAGAAGCAATGCCATGCCCAACTAGCTCTGATACCATGTTGAGAAACACGAGATCTAGAGCATGGCAAAAGCTATGGAGGTTGGAAGGTAGAGATAAACCTCATGATGACATAGACAAAGAAGACAAGACTGTTACACAAGTGAATTAGGTTTCAAGATTGAGACTTGAACTCATAAACACATTCTTGTATATTAGACAGACAATGACAATGACACTAACTGAAAGAGGAAAGCATCATGATATTGTATTCATCTCATATGAAAGTGACATCCAAGTACAATGTTATATAGAACTAGGTAGTAGCATTTTGCACCACTGTGCTTATGGGATTCGGGACCTCATCCTAGACTGCTTGCTTTCCTTTGCCTACTGCTCCATACAAAGAGGCATACAAGTGGATGTGATTGCTAGATTCTCAACAGTAGAAATAATGACTATTGAAGGAACTGTAAGAGATTAGGGCCCAGAAGGACAATGAGTCAATTAAAAATTTACTAGAGGTAGAGAACCAACTCCTCAGGACCCTCCAAGAATATGAATGACTAAAAGAAGAGTTGAAACGTCACAAATAAGACAAGGAGAAGATGCTTTCAATTTGGAAAGAACAATAGGAGGTGGTGACAATGCTATCACAAGAGTTGAGATTGAGCCAAGGCAAGATGGAGGAGAAGGCCAAGGCCTGGGAAGAGAGGAGCCTTGGAAGAGTCAGGGACCTAGCCAAACACCTTGCCCTAGCACAAACTAGGAGAATGAAGGGATCTCTCTAGCTCAACCTCCGAGACCTGCAGACTGCTTATTGATCAAGCGTTTCAAGCTAAGCAGCCATGGCTATCTCTGACATAGCCAATGTGCTATCCCTACCCATGGGGTGTAGTGAGCTTACCTTGATGCTTGATCAAGTACCCTCCTCTCTCTTGCACGCTGGTAGCTCCACAATCCTTGAGGCAAGCTCAAGCAACCTCAATCCCTCTCCGTCAAGCTCCATCCTCCATAGCTGCACGAGAAAAGAGAAGATAAGAGAAGAAGATGAAGAGAGGAGATGGGGAGCTTCTTCTCCTTGATCCCTCACTCTCATACACTCACTCCATCACTCTCTCATACTTCCTCACTCAAGCATAAGCAAGGAGAGAAGAGAAGAGAAGAAGAATAAGAAGCTTTTTTTTGCCACACGCCAAGAATGAGCTCTCTTTCAATTTTTGAACTTTATATACAAAACCTTAAATCCCTTTTGGGCGATCATCCCCTTATCCCCCTTTTCTTATATGACCTTAGGCCCTTTTTCCCATTGTCCTCCTCTCTTCCTAGCTTAGTCCTACCACCTATTCATGGTTAAAAATTGCACAGGAGGGAGCTTGGGGCTCTTTTACAGAGGTTTTGGCTGTGCCTTTATATTTAAAGGTGTGCCTTCTTGCTTTTGGCTTCTTGCGGCTTCCATGGTTGCGTCTTGTACTCCTGATGGTTGTTCCCATGCTTTTAGATTTCTTCTAGGCCCACTCTCTTGTAGGGCACCTTTTCCTTTTTTTTGCCTTGCGCTTTTCCTCTTGATGCCTTGTTTTCCACTTCCTTCACTTTGTAGTAAACATTACCCCCTCCTAGTTGAGTGCCAGTCCCATGGCACTGCTGGGTGGTGAGTCAGATGGTGTTGCTAGGGTAGCCAGGTGACTTTTTGAGTTTGTATATGAGCCTTGTTGGAAGGTGTGTTAGAGGGATTTATAGTTCTGGAAGGCCCTTGAGTTAGATACGAGCCTTGGTATTGGAGGGATTTATGGTTCTGAAAGGCCCTTTTTAAGTTTGTATATGAGCCCTGGTGGCAGGTATGTTTGAGGGATTTATGCCTTTGAAATTGAAGATAAAGTTGGATGAAAATCCCTATGTGGAGAGAGGCGGATGTGCGAATACATATTTGAAATTGAAGATATAGTTGGACAGATCCGTCATTTGGGCCTTTGTGACTGCCTTCTCCTGTGTTGTTCCAAATGAACTTCTTCATTTACATTTTGACTGGGGCTGTTGCATCCCAGCCCTTGCTTTGTTGTGACTGCATGGTGACATGTTGCATAAGATGGGGAGTGCATTGCATGGATGATGGGACCTCTGGAGTTGGTGGTCGAGGCCTTTGTTTGTACTTGGAAAGAAAAAAGGTGCACTACCTAGAGATGTTTCTGCCTTACCGTGGAGTGCGTGGTGCCCGTGCTTGTGGAACTAGGAGATGGGTCTATAACCTTGGACAAACCCTGGGCAAGCCCTCGATGGTGATGGGTCTAACCTTGGGCAAGCCCTCAGTGGTGTCCCACACTTGAGGATCCAGTTTGTGCATAAGGGAGGTGCGGTGTAGGAGGCTTAGGGTGACTAGTCAAACCATAGGCAAGAATTACCTTGCTAGACATATCGTGCCATTGATGTGCCCTAAGCATGTGCCATGGGGGATGGGGCCAGGTATGGAAACCCTAGGTGCAGTGATTGTGGTGTTCAAGGTTCTTTTGGGGGGTTCAATGTTTCCACTTTTTTTTTGGGTAGATGATTATAGTTGGCATTTGGATGTAAGGGGTGCTCTTAGGCTCTACCCTCATCTTCCTTGGATGATTCACAAGGTGGTCTTAGGGACTTAGTCAAAAAGGCGTGGCACTACACGTATTCCTTGATGCTAGCCTTTGCATTAAGAGGTGTGGTTGACAAGAAAGGATGATTACACATCGTAAAGTGGTTATCGCTCATGTCTTCAAGGATCCTCATACAAAATGAGGGAAGCAAGGTTTCCCTCATCATGAGCCTAGCCATAGCACAGCTATCTATTCCTAGGTTAATGTCAAAAAAGAGTGGGGGAACGTGGGCTTCCTCTGCTGGATTTTGTTTAAGCAAAAACCTAATGGTCCTAAGGTAATTACAAGTAGTTATAAATGATAGATCCAGGCAGGAAGAGAAATCCTTGAGGAAGTGATTGATGGATGGGCACAAGTCCCCTGCTCTAAAGGTCATGCATTCCTTGAGAGTTGCTACATTGACATTGTAGATCTTTGGGAAGTTATACCTGCCATGCACCCCCCTATCGTAATCCACTTTGTGTCTACGAGGATAGGGCATGCAAATAATTTTTTCTTTATGTAGCATGCTGCAGAAGGCCATCCATGCATCAAAATTGGTGTCCCAAATCCTCATTTGCCACTTTGGCTGTGCCTTGTAACCTTGGACGATTTTGGGAACCTGATAGACCTTATCTTGCCAGTAGTCCATGGGTTCTTGCCTCCATTGTGTGATTACAATGCTCCGCTCCTCGACCCATCAGTTTGCTAGAGTAGTGCCCAAACGAATGATCCTTTCCACTACCTCTAGGAGTAAGACTTGGTCCAAGGCTTGTGGGTAGAGGAAGGAAAACTCAAAAGGTGGGATCGGAGCTCCCGCTGTTGCTAGATAGTCAGCTCCTATGGCCAAGTTGAAGAGATGGTGATCCTTGCATAGTGGCATGGGATTGTCAGGAAGCTGCTGTGGCCATGCTCATGCTCTTTGTTGGGCTTTCTCCACAAGTTCTACTCTTCTTCTTCTTGCAGCAATAAGGCACTCGAGAACCTGGCCATCCTTTGGCTCTTCTGGGGGTAGATCAGGCAAGGGCGAAACCAGGATCATTGATTTGCATTGTTCCATTGTGGGTTGGGACTAGGGGTGGATGGGGCAGCTCTTGTTCCTCGAATCCAAGTTCCCTGAGCTCATCGGTGGAGAGGTCGACTTGTTGCAAGTAGCTGCGTTGCTGCTCCTTGGTTATGCCTGTGTGCTGGTTGGGAGTGTATGCCCTTGCAGACCATACCTTAAAGCTTTGGTTGTCAATTCCAACTTCCTTTTCATTCTCTCTACCGAATCCTCACCTTTAACTTGTGTGACATGAAGAACAATGCTAAAAAAGGCTTGCCTCTATGTGTTGGAGCACGTTTTAGTGGCCTCAGCTTTGGATTCTACGAGCACCCTCTTGCACTCCGCCACTGCCAGGCATTCTATCAACCCTTGCACTCTTTCAAAGTTGCACCTCTCCCACTGCTGTGCCTTCTCTTCCATATCTTCCTTGCCCCTTTCCATCTCTTGAGACAACATCATTACCACCTATTTCTGCTTATTCCACACTTCTAGCATTTGAATCTTCCCTTTATCCCGACGGTTCAGTTGCTCTTCATAAGCTATTCTTCTACCTTGATCAGCCACGGAGAGTTGCTAGTGGGCCTTTGCAAGCCTTTCTGATAGATCTTTAGTATTTTGCACATGGCTTTCTAGCTCTGCCAAGTGCAATTTTCTTTTGGTCATGGCCATTGCCATTAGTCTCTCTACTTCTTGCTGGGCGTTTTGCAGGTTGTCCTCTGCAGACTCCTGGTCGCTTCTTCTATGGCCTCTTCCTTCTCCTTCAACATGACTCCTATCTCTCTCTCTAGCCTTCCTTGCTCCTCCATTGCCGACCACAGCTTGAATACTAGGGTATCCTCCTGTTCTTGGCATCGTTCTTCTGATGCCTGGTTTCCTTCTTGCTGGCTCTCCCGTAGTTCTGCGTACATAGCTTCCACCCATGCCATTCATTGTTGGAGCTCAACGTATTGTTGGATGAGCAACTTGTGGCCCCTTTGCTCCACCACTAGATCTTGGGCTTCATCCTCTAGCCTTTGCCTTAGGCGATCTTCATTCTCTTGCGCCTCCTTTTCTTTGGCATTGAGTTCCTCGTTCAGGTTTCAAATTTCTTTCTGATGCTCTGCGGCTTGCCATATTATCTCTAGCCTTAGAGCCTCAACAAATTCTCTTTCAGCCTCTAGTTCTATAGCCGCGGCCTTCTTCTCTTCCTTAGCCTTGTCTAGTTGGGCTAGGAGTTCAGCTATGTAGGTATCATAGTCTACAGCCGATGGGGCATTGTTGGTAGTGTTGTGGTGGTGGATGCTTCCAACCTTTGCTGCTTTAGGTCTTGCCTTGATTCTCGGCATCTGTTGCAGCTAGCCTTTTGGCTCATGGCCATGGTACTATCACTTATACTTTTGTGACCAGGAATTGCATCATGGACATGAGCTAAGTGGTGTCCATGGCAGGCGCTGGCTCTTGTGTTGTGGAGGTGGTGGTGGTGGTCTGAGGTGTGAGAATCAAAGGGAGGGGATGCAATGAGGCCTTGCCCTTTCCTCCAACAACTGGGGCTATTTTAGTGCTGCCGCTAGGTTTGCCTTCGTGCCGTGGGCTCAAGGTGGTCATTTCTCTAGGACTGTGGGTATCCTCTATAGACTTGTGTATGGCTTCTGCCATGTCTTCATCCTCCTTTCTCCTTAGCTCCTCCGCCTCTTCTTCCACTCTCCTTCTCCTCAGCTCCTCAGCTCTTTGTGATTCTTATCTCACTTTCTTCATTTCTTCCTCCTCTTTTTGCCTTCATTCTTCTTCCGCCCTTTTGGATTCTTTTTGAGTTCTTTTCAGCTCTACCCATTCTTCCTTCCTCATCTCATTTCTCCTTTGTTGATGGGGCTTCATGGCCTTCTTTTTCTCTTGTGCCTTGGCCTCCTTTTGGGTAGCTTGCACTTCCTACCCTCCTCGGTCTTGCTAATGGTTCTCTCACTAGATTGCTCTACATCAGGGCGCGGTGAGTGTTGGGGTGTCTCTCCTGCCTCCTCAACTTCTTCTGCTCCCTTTATGGCCTCTTGGATGATAGCTGTTAAGACCCCATCGAATCTGATCATTGAACCCTTGGAGGCAAGCTTCTTATGCACTGATCTAGCCATTGAGGCTAGGGACTCCTCTCCTACTCTGGTGCTGCGCTTGTGGCTAGGAAGGTGGCCAAGGTCTTGATGGTTTTTATGAAAAACCCGTTCCAATCCACCTCTTTAGGGGACCTTGCCGCTATGCTCTCCAGCAGTGGCATGCCAATCCTATTCATCAATGCGTTGTACCTCTGGCATGGGCCATCTTTGCATGCATCCTCACTTTTGGGTTTGGGATGTTTGCTAAACTTATCCCATCCACGATGTGCACATCATTCTTATTCATACCCAACATTGTGTACACGTCTCTTTGATTTACCATAGCCCAACATTAGTATTCCTTAGATGGCTTTTTGGTGAGCAGCACGAAATTGATTTTGCTTCCGTGAAGAAAATTAACAAGATGAATTAAAGACACAAAATTTTCAAACAGCAGCCTATTCATTCCCACTCTTTCTTGCTTTAAACTTTGATTAAATCTTTTTTTTCCCTTCTTGCCTATGTTTACTTAATCACCTAATCACCCTATTCATTCCCACTCTTTCTTGCTTTTAACTTTGATAAAGTCTTTTTGTTTCTTTCTTGCTTATGTTTACTTAATCACCTAATCACCTTTAATCACCATACCCCCCTCGAGAAATGATGATAATTCTTCCTAGGATTAGACATGGGAGAGGGAAGGGCATTTAAGTGCCGTATGGTGCTATCTAATTTGGCATAAGCCAATTGTAGAAATTAGGGCTGTATTCCAAGTGGGCATGATGATCGAGATTATGAGGGCTAACGCATACTTGGGTAATGTAAGTTAGAACATCGATTAGAAAATCACCTGAGTTAATGTAGCTAGGCACATGTAGTTCCTCTTCTATAAGGATGCGATCAATGTAAGGGTGGGTCAAGACCTGGTCCTCTAGGTGTTTGTTTCGAGTGATGGCCAAGACCCTAAAAGAGTTTGGTGCTACGTAAGTTGCGTCATACTCAATTGTTTTAACCGCACGTCACTGCTTATCATTAGTCATTACTTGGCAACCCCGTTTCTCCCATTGAAGACATAGATTAAACCATTTTTGAAGGAATAGTGAGTCAGATTGAGAGAGGTGAGTGAGTTCCTCAAGCTCAGCAGGTGACGCAGGCCTTGGGGCCTTCGGTATGATGTTATAAGCCAACAATGATGGTTCTAGTGGCAACGGGCTTAATAGTGGTGTGTCTAAGGGTAGCTCCATAGTCTGATCCATGTGTCCAATGCTACTTTGGGGTACGGAGGGTGGCTCCAGTGGCATGGATGGTGTGTTTCCCTCTTCTTGCGCAGACATTGGGGTCCCAAGCTCTTTAAACTTAGATGATCCTGGGGTATCAAGCTATTGTTTGGGTCGATAGATTGGTTGGGGTTTTTTGACCGCAATCGTTGTGAGTTTTGTAGGCTTTGTAGCTTGGGTTTTTTAGGTGTTCCTTGCCTTAGCAGGAGTGTGGCTTCCTAGAGATGGGGTGGCAAGAGATGGTTGTGGTTGGGCTATGCCTCTAGGATTTCCTTTCTTGGGCACCCATATCCAGGTGTGGCCTTCATAGTATCCTTGGGCTCGCAATAGATCTTTGGGGATCCATCACGGCTTGATTGTGCGCTTACGTTGATAGCGTCGTGTCGGTTGCTTAGGTCTTGAATGATAGTCATTAGCCTTGCAGGGTTGGGTTTCCTGGCTACGAGTAGGTCACTTTTGGTGCTTTGGTGCCCATTTAAGTGTGGGTTCTATGGCTTTGGGGATGGCCTTTGTTGGTGGTGGTTTTTAGTTTGGGTGGGTTGTGATGAGTCACGACCCCGCTCCCTAGGCTTGGTCCTGTGATTTTGCACTTTCCTAGGAGTGCATATGTCTGGCCCCCCCCAAATGGGCTGAGTTTAGCATTGGTGGGCTGTAATTATGGTTGACCAATGAGGGTCCAATGAGCATAAGTCAAGATATCAAAGCCAGCTCCCTCGTTAATCAAGACCTCAAAAGCGTGTGTGCACCGGGCAGTGGCCGTGATGCGTAGGTATGCTGGTGCTACTACCTCTTCATCCTCATCCTCTAGTTTGCTGATGGTGGCTACATGGACATTGACAGGGGCTTCTAGCATAGGGGGCCTCATGCAATGGGTGTGCGGGAGTTTAGTACTTCTTCATGTGACTGCCATTAAAGAAGCCTATGCCCTCACCTTCACGGGTTTCAAGTTTTATGTTGCCCGTCCTACTAATGGTGCACACTCAGAAAGGTCCCAACCCTCAAAATTTCATTTTCTACTTGTGGCCCTTTATTGAGTAGAGCACAACAAGGTCTCCCTGCTCAAAGTCGCATTGTTTGATGTGTTTCTTGAACCACATCTTTCATCGTGCTTTCTCATAAATTAGGGCATGGGTGGCTAGGAGCCGAGTCTCAATGAGTTGTTTCAATTCCATGAGGCGGTTGGTCCAAGCTTCCTTCCCTTGCCATCTCTCGTGCACTACTATCCTCAAGCTAGGGACAAAGAATTCTAATGGCAAGATTGCCTCACTTCCGTAGGTCAACCTAAAGGGCGTCTGTCCTATAGCCATTTTATAGGTCGTTTGATAAGCCCATAATGCTGCCATAAGTTTGTTGTCCCAATCACTTTGTGAGGTGGAAACTACCTTCATAAGGACTTTGACTAAGATCTTGTTTGTGGATTCTGCTTGGCCATTAGCTTGAGGGTAGTAGGGTGAGGATTTCCTGTGGATGACTAAGAAGGTTGAGAGCAAGTGGGCAATCACCTCATTGATGAAGTGAGTGCCTTGGTCACTTATTAGTTCAATAGGGCAACCAAATCATGAGATAACTTGCTCCCACAAGAACTTTGATGTAGTCCTAGCGTTGTTCTTCTTGGTGGCTTCTACCTTGGACCATTTTGTGAGATAGCCAGTTGTGCTACAATGATGTATCTAGCCTATGAGTATTGTGCTGCGGGAATGATGGGTCCAATGAAGTTGAATCCCCATTTCTCAAAGGGTTGTCGTGAAATTATAGGGGTCAGCTCCATCTTATCCTTTCATTGTAGGAACTTTAGTCCTTTGGCACTCATCACAATGCTTTACGAACTTAGTAGCATCACAAAATAGGGTGGGCCACCGCAACTGAGATTGCATCACCTTGCAAGCTGTCATATCCCCGCTGAAGTGTCCTTCAACGGAAGGTGATGTTCAAGTCTAGGGCTCACAAGATTGGTGCAATTGTAAGAGCCTTCTTCAACTCCTCATATGCTTGTTGGTACTCATCAGTTCACTCAAACATGATCATCAACTTATATAATGGTCTTGCAATCAATGCGTAGTTCAACATGAAGTGTCGATAGTATCTAGTGTGACCTAAGAAACACTGAACTTCCTTATATTCCTTTGGTGGTAACAAGTCGACAATGACCCTGACCTTTGAAGAGTTAGTGGCTATGACGTTCTTGGACACCACATGCCCTAGGATGCATCCATGCTTGATCCAGAATTGGCATTTCAAGGGATTCAATGATAGGTTGTAAAGCTTGCATCACTCAAAGACTGCTTGCAGCTTCTAGAAGTGTTCTGCCCAACTAGAGTGCACGCATAGGTCATCTACAAACACCTCTAGCTCTCATCTAAGCATATCTTTGAAGATGGTGCACATTATCTACTAAAAGGTTGCAGGTGCGTTCGTCAGTCTCCAAAGGGCATCAGGATGTAAGCAAAGACACCCCACTCAGTTGCAAACACGGTCTTGTGCCTATCGTGTCGGGATGTACTTGCACCTGGTTGTATCTTGAGAAACCATCTAGAAAGCTATAGGCCTCTTTGCCTGCTATCCTTTTGAGCATGTGCTCCATGTATGATAATGGGTAATTGTCCCTTTTTGTCTCACAGTTAGTCTTCTTATAGTTCACACACGAGTGTCGTATCTTCCCATTCTTCTTCATGACTATCACGATCGGTGATACCTAGTCTATGTGCTCTATTTCATAAATGAATCTTGCCCTCATTAGCTTATCGATTTCCTTCCTCATGGCTTGGGCATGTTTTGGATTCATAGGGTATGATCATTGTTTTATAGGCACATCATCAGGGGCCATCGGTATGTTATGCGTCATCGCTTTAGAATCCACTCCTTTGATCTCATCTAGGACTAGGCAAACACGTCCACATACTCTTGCAAGAGTGCAATGAGACCGGCCTCTTCCCCTTAGTCAGGTCATCAGATATAAACAAAGGTTGAGGCTTCTTGCCTTTCCTTGCAAATTTGACTTCCTTGACCTTGGCGGGTCCCTCGATTGACTCATTTGACCATCCTTGTGTTTTTGCCCCCAAGAGGATCACTACCCTGTCACCTTTCTTAAACTTTGTGAAACATTTTGGTAGGTCCTGTGGTTTCTTCTGTTGTTTTATCTCTGACTTATTTTTCTATCCTTTCCTGTCTCCCTTCAATTGTCTACGCCTCAGGTGGATTGAGGTCCCCCTTGGTGCGTCTCATCCTAGGAGGTCGCGGGGTATCTTTGGGTCACTCTTCGTACTGACATGCGATTCGGAATTAAACTCACAATCCTCACTAGAGGAAGGAGATTTCCGTGGTGGTTGCATCTTGGAGGGTGCATCTATCCTAAGCAAGGGTGTTGCCAATGGTTGGGCTACTCCTACTTGTTTGTACTCCACTGCTCCAATGTGCTCCAACCAGGAGCGATCACACTCCATCCGCATGAATCCTCTCTCAACCCTACTGGCATTCCCTCTTTGGGGCTTGGAGTATGCTCTTATATGGTCTATTACCCCTCCTTTGGTGTCATATTCTATGGTGTCTATTTCTTCCTTGCTTTCATCACTAACCAAGAGGCAGTCCTCATACTCATCATCGGAATTGCCACCTTTTGACTTCTCATAATCTCCTAGACTCTCATCTCTAGCTTCTTTCTCATTAGTGATGACTAAAGCCCAATTGTACAGTAAGTTCAGATCATGCACCTTGGTCCATCTCCACTTTGGTTCATCCATGAGGTCTCTGAGAGGCTTGAGATTAGTGGTGAGGTTGCCAATTAGTTTGCCTACCAGGTACTCGAGTATCTTTTGTGAAGTTCTAGCCCATTGTGAGGAACAGTTAGTTGCTTGAGCTCTTGGAAATCATGCAAAGTGGCACTAGGGGGTCCTCCTTCAATATGCTTGCAGTTTTTGTAGCTTGTTTGTACATCCCCTCTTCGTCGAAGAATGGGATATTGATGGTCGCTAGGACGTGCATCCAATGTCGTTCATCCTCAGGACAAGGGATGCATTGGTCAAAGGCCGGTAATACTTCCTTACTGGCTCATTGCCTCTAAGTGTGGCAGAGATGGCATCTAGGTCAACATGGGTCGTCTTCCAAGTGTCCATCTTGACCCTTACTACTTCCATTTGATTTCCTAGGGAGATTAAATTGTTGCCCTAGTCTTCAATGACTTGAGCGTTCCTCATCCAGGGTCTACCTAACAGAATGTCATAGTCCACTCCCTTTATGACGATGAAGTTCACAGAGAACTGGAAACCCGTGATTGTCGTGGCATGGGTGTGTTTCTTGACCTTGGTCATGCAGGCAAGACTAGCATGCTCATGTTGGAGAGATCCTTGATCTTGCCCTCTAGGATAGGCTCACTGTCCTTGAGGTGCTCCTGGGATTCCTTTACCTACTCTTTTACTTTGGCTATTGCTTCGAGTTGGCACCTAGGATGAGGATACTCCCCTACCTTGGTACTTCCTTTCTTTGCCATCTTTGGAGTGGTAGTCTCTACCTTTGCATTCGTGACCTTCTTGCCGTGGTCACTAGAGTTGTCGCATCCTCAGTCTTAAGTGTGATGTTTGTGTCAGTATTTTTCTTCCTTCTCCTTTGGCTCTTCTTTTCTATTGAGGCTGCATCTAAATTGCTAGGACTTGGCAATGATATGCCTACCTACTTTGTCTGTTCTCTAGTCATGACATGTAGAGGGATGGGTGTATCCTTGCTATTGAATGTCGCGACTATTTTGAACACCCCCAAGGGTACTGATAACACGATTGCCGGAGCCAGGGGATGGATTTCATCTAGGGCAATCAACAAAGAGATGAGTGATGCCGCACTTGACACATCTGAGGTTAGATTTTTCTTGATTCGCTTGTTCTCTCTCTCGACAACGCGATGAGATATGGCATGGGTGACTGCAAGTCCAACATGAGATTGGATCTTGGGTTGGTCTTACGAATCCTTTTTTCCTACCTCTACCTAATGCCATCACCAATACTGGTCAATAGTTTGTCAAGGACTGGATTGCCCTCTTCATCATACAAGATGTAAGGGTTAACGCAGGCTTCGTCTTTGTTAGGCTCATCCACGTAATGGACTACTGGAGCATCACTTGGTGGATGGGTCATGTAGGGTCTTGGTGCCCCCGGTATGCCCATCAAGTTGATGTCCATCCTAGGGATGGCTAGTTTTGTGTCGTTTGGTGCTGGGAGCGCCAACTAGACTCCTCTTCCAAAGAAATTGTTGGCCTATTCCCTAGATATGATAAATTGTACTGCTAAACATAGAGGAATCTCCTAGGAAACCTATAGTACATGGCGTCATGGTCAAACCTACCACAATTTGTGCAAGGCTTAGATCTAGGATCTTGACACTTAGCTCGAAGGTGACTGTTGCCATAATGCACACATTGGATGTGTGGTCTCGTTAGTTTCCTCACCAATTCTTGTAGTCTTGCTAGCTCCATTCTCACCTTGGCTAGCTCGTGGCCTTGATCTACACTCTTCCCCTTGTCCTACTACCTATGGTCGCTCATTCGTGGGGATTCTCTTGAAGAGGATGCGCACATGAGTGATGTAGTCTCTTATGTCCTCCTTGTCCTTTTGACTAATGTTCATCAGTTGGACTATGAGGTTATTAGAGTATCATGCTTTCAAGAATCTCTTAATGAAGAGATCTTTTAGTCGGGAAAAGTTTCTTTGCTCCGCCATGTCTAAGCTAGTGTACCATGTCCTACGTTTATCGCCTAAGTAGAGCCCAAACACTTGGGAGTGTTGTGCAAGGTCCGTGAGACTGTTGGCCTTGCAGACTTGCTCAAACTACTCTACAAAACTATACAGGTGACTACTAGGCTAGTACTTGTCTAGTCCTTAGCTACTACAGGGATTTTTGATTCGCTCTTAGCCCCATGAGTAATTTCTAGACCTGAGAGTAGAGAGGTCGCTAGTGCTACTACACTTTGTTCAACAACTGTGTTGTCCATGAGTTGCTTTGTCACAAGCTTGCTCAACGTGAGGTTTTCCTCTAGCACACACACACACACACTCTCTCTCTGCATTTGGTCCTGCCTTGCTTTTGCCGACTAAGGCTAGCACATGTCACGTTTCATGCACATCTATGTCCTATTGGAGCTTCCTAGATCTCTGCTCGCGGTTGTAGGCCACTATGCCCTGTGGCACTTTTCTAACTGCTTTCCTCTCTTCCTCTAGGCTTGCCACTACCTCCTCTACTAGCCTATCGTGGATTACTGTTCTATTCAGTAGGTCATATTCATTGACCATGTCTTGGAACGTGATTGGGAACTCACCCAAGTCTAGTTGATCGTCTCCTTGGTCTGCATTTGCTCCTGAAATCATTCCTGCTTCCCGCTCCACGAGGTTGTTGATCAATTTGAGCAGCTATGGTAGCACTTTGCCCTCAATCTTGATGTTCTTTCTGTCATACCACCGTCTTCGAGGGTCCTATTAATGGGGCTTTAAGGCACATGCATGTGTTTTGGGGTCTCCTCCTATTGGTGGGTTCCTTCGAGTTATTATGTCTGAGTATGTTACTTGTTATTAAAAACAGTTCTCAGCTTGTGTACACTTAGTACTGGGTTCTCTATTGTGCACAGTGCAAATTCATGCAATCCGTCCTTTTGGTGCACTTATGTAAAAGAAATCAATGTGGGGTGTGTAAACAAAACAAGACACTCATACATGTATGGCTACCCCCTTAGCTTGTCCATGACCTAGTATGGCTCTAAGTCAGATTGTCTCTTGGCCAAGCTGCTAGAGGTCGCTTATGTCAATAATCGCGTGATGGGAGGACTTGCTTGAGCTGCTGTGCCAAACACACAGTGTATACACAAGAGAAAGCTCAGTCAAGTACATAAGAAGAGAGATGGAGGCCAAAACGTTTTCTTGCTGGTTTCTTCTTCTTCTTCCACACACTATACAATGTACACAAAGTATAGAGAAGATACAACATAAAGGAAGGTGGCCTACTAAGTCAAACAGTGCATAACCGACTACACTAATCGACTGGTGCTATGTCTTTGCCAGCTATAGGTAGGTGTAACAAACTAAATATAATAAGTGATAAGTTAGTGGCCATGTGAGTATCATAATGACCACCAACGTGCTAAGTGTAGACATGCGGACCCATCTAGCCAAGCGGTCCATCATCAATGTCCGCATGTGTTGAGCTTGCCATCTCAACACTCCCCCTCAAGCTCAACTCTATCTCTGCAACTCCAAGTAAGTTTCGAAACTTTTGAAGCTTCTCTGCACCCAATTCCTTTGTGAAAATGTTAGCTATCTGATCATGTGTGCTGACATATACTAAGTCAATCTCTCCTGCAAGTACCTTCTCCCTCACAAAGTGGTAGTGCACCTCAATGTGTTTTGTCCTAGCATGGAACACTGGATTTCTAGCTAATTCTATGGTACTCATGTTGTCACAATGAGTGACAACTAGACTATCTCCCTGCATGTCCAAATCACCTAATAACTTTTACAGCCATACCACCTCACATGCTGCCATAGCAGCACCTCTATACTCAGCCTTTGTACTCGATAAAGCAACTGTAGGTTGCTTTTTGCTGCTCCATGTAACTGCTGCACTACCAAGGGAAAACATGAATCCACTTGTAGATCTTCTGTTTGACATGCTACGAGCCCAATCTGCATCTGTGTATCCAAAGACTTGTACATCCTTACCTGTCTCATAAAAACGTCCATAATGTAAAGTGGACTTCACATACCTCAATATATGTCTAACTGCATCCAAATGAGGCTTTCTAGGCATCTGCATAAACAGACTGACAAGGACAACAACATAGCTCAAGTCTGGCCTTGTGATAGTCATGTTAATAAAACTCCCTACTATCCTCCTGAACATAGTAGGGTCTTCTATCTCATCCCCAACGCCAGCACTCAACTTCACATTTTGCTCCAATGGTACTGAAAGAGGCTTACATGCTGTCATACCATACTTGGATAACATATCCAAGCCATACTACCTTTGGGATAGCCATATACCCTCATCACATCTGATCACCTCAATACCAAGAAAGTATCTCAGCTCACCCAAATCCTTCATCTCAAACTTCTTCTTCAAGAAGTCCTTAACTTCAGCAATCCCATTGTCACTATCACCTGTAATAATCAAGTCATCCACATAGATGACTATGATGACCAAACCTGCATCTCCCTTTCTCACATAAAGTGAGTGATCATCATCAGAAATACAAAATCCAATATTGACAAGATACTCTCCAATCTTGTCAGACCATGCTCTAGGTGCTTGCTTCAGCCCATAGAGTACCTTCTTTAACTTGCACACATATGTGGAATGTTCTAAATCCTTATAAACTACTGGCTGCTCCATATACACTTCTTCTTGCAATTCACCATGCAAGAAGACATTCTTAACATCCATTTTCTGCAAACTCCAACCTTTGGCTACTGCCAAGGCAATCACACACCTAACAGTTGCCATCCTAGTAACTGGACTGAATGTCTCTTCATAATCTATGCCATATGTTTGAGCATAGACTTTTGCAACTAGCCTAGCCTTATACGTGCTAACTGAACCGTCTGCATTATGCTTGACTTTGTAAACCCACTTACAGCCAATAGCTTTCTTACCCTTAGGTAAGGGTATCAAATCCCAAGTCTTATTGGCTTCTAATGCAGCCATCTCCTCATCCATTGCTGCATCCCAATGAGCATGACCAACAGCATCCTCAAAACAAGTGGGCTCAACATCCTCAACTAGTTTCACCATATAAGCATAATGGTGAGTTGCATAACCTTCAAAGCCAAATCTTTTAACAGGATATCTGACCCTGCTAGATCTGCATACCATCGGATCACTCAATGGAGCCTTTACATTGCTATGAGCTCTTTGTACACCTGGTGTCCTGACTGAAGGAATACCAAGCTCATCATCCAAACTCTCCGAACCACTAGAATCTCCATCCAATCCCAAATGACTAGTAGATGCATCATTACCATCCAAAACTTTCTTCTTTCCTTTGTCCTTCCCTGCAACAATTATAGATCCACCTGAAGATGTGGGGCTACTCCTTAGTCTCCCAGACTAAGGGCTCACTGTAGGTGTAGTACCAGATGATGTTTCTGGTCCACTAAGACTGCGTGATTATTGTTTATCTTTTTGCACATAGTTGTCCTGATCATTATCATAATCCAAAACATCATCAGTAGGTGTATACCAACTTTCCATCCCATCAAATATAACATCCCTGCTCACTCTGAACTCACCTGTGACATGGTTATAACAACGATACTCTTTCTGCTCTAAAGAGTATCCAAAACACAATTTTCTGCCTTTGGATCAAGCTTCTTCCGTAGCTCATCTAGCACATGAACATATGCAACATAGCCAAATACCTTCAAGTGCGATACATCGGGCTTCTTGCCAGTAAAGCATTCTTCAGGAGTCATCCCATGAATTGCAACTGTGAGAGTTCTGTTCATAATGTAGACAGTAGTATGGACAACGTTAGACCAAAACTTTTTGGGCATATTATTTTCAGCCATTAATGCCCGTGCAACTTCTGCAATATGCCTATTTTTTCTTTTTGCAACACCATTTTGCTGTGGGATATACTTGCAAGTAAATTGCCTCTTTATTCCATGAGTCCTTAAGAAGCCAGTAAAATCATTAGAGAGGTACTCTCTCCCTCCATCTGATCTCAAGCACTTCACTTTTAAGCCTATTTCTGTTTCAACAGCTGCCTTAAAAGATTTGAAGTGCTCAAACACATCACTCTTTTCCTTCATGAAGTATACCCATGTAGTAATAAGGAGACGTCACCTACGTGTAAGAAATGTATGAAAATACCCCTTATCTACCCTCTATTTATGGGACCTTACCTTATAAAATGTACATTTCTTACCTTAAATAACCCCTCTCCCTTACAATCACGTGGTACCATATATGATAAACCCTAGTGGACCCCCCGGGTTGAATACCTTCCTTGAATAGTCATCAATAAATGTGACAAAGTATTTGCTGCCACCAAGAGATACATTCTGTGTAAGCCCCCAAACATCTATATGCACTACATCAAGTAATTTTCTACTCACTTCTCTATCATGCGAGAAGGGTTGTCTTGCCTTGCTTACCAAACTGGCATGCTTCACAGACTTTATGCAATTCTGCAACTCTAAAAGAAGGCAACCTTGTAACCAATCCTCTGGACTACATTAACTTCAGTATTTGCACATTTGCATGTCCAATATGTTTATGCCATATTTCAATATCTGCAACTACTCCTTTTCCTTTAGCATACATAGCAGCTTCCATTGCAGGAATTCCAGCATCTAAAGTGAACATTTGGTCAACTCTACTTCCTTCTTTTGTGACCAACCTGTACTTATCATTAAAGTCTTCTATAAAATAACCTTTTACATTGAATCAAACCTGCAACCCCTACTCTACCATTTGGCCAACAGATACTAGATTCTTTGTAGTTGATGGCACATGTAATACATCTGTCAGACTCTTTGTCTGGCCATCATACAAGAACAAGGGAACCTTTCCAATGTGTGAAATTGGGTGGCATGAATCATTACCTGTTTGCACATAACCTGGGTTTTGTAAGTCCTGCATTTCTCCAAACCATTCAACATGACTGGTCATATGATTAGATGCACCTGAATTGACATACCATACATCATCATGTGTCTCCTTTCCTGTAACTGCATTCATCATATGTTGCATAACAAACAGATGCTCATTTTTGTCTTCATTCTGTTGTGAAGACAATGCATAATTTCCTTGCTGCAATTTACCACTGCGAATATCATCCTTCTTTGCATAGCAATGGGCTGCAATATGTCCTGTTTTGCCACAACAATGGCAAACAATAGCAGAATTTCCAGAGCCTCTATTCTGCCATCCACCTCTTCCTCTGGAGCTCCCCCTGCCTCTAAAGTTTCCTCTGCCTCTAGAAACCTACATTTCACCAAATTGTTGATTGAACCTGTTTTGCTGGTTATCACCAGCACGTCCCATACCATGGCCTCTCGAAGAGGATCTGCCACATCCCCTTCCTGAACTCAAGCAAAACGCTTAGACCTGTTCACCATTTCTTTCAAACGAATCACCCTGCATATTGATCTCTTCAGTAATCATGAGAGAGATCAACTCATCAAAATCTGGAAATGGCTTCCGTACATATACTAAAGTAACAAATGATTTCCATGCCTTTTCATTGTTAAGGCCACTCAGAGTGGATGAAACCAAATCATCATCATCCGGCATTGCATCAATTGCTGCTAAAGCATCTGCAATGCTCCTCACCTTCAACACATACTCATTGACAGACATTTTCCCTTTCTTCAAGGCGTTCAACTCTTGCTTGAGTTGAATCTTTCGTGCCTTTGTATTTATTGAAAACATGCTCTAAAAAATTGTCCAAGCTGCATGTGAAGTTTTTGCATTCCTGATATGTCCCAGCATAGTATTATCAATGACTGCAGATAGCCAATACATCACCTTTTTGTCTTTTGCATTTCACTCTTTCCACGCTTTTAACTCATCTGCAGTTGGAGGGATACCTAGCTCTAGCTCCTTTTCTTCACCTGAGACAAACTCATAAAGGCCCTTTCCAATGAGAAAGTTCGTCACAGGGAACTTCCTTGAAGGGTAGTTGTTCTTGTCAAGCTTCTCAATAATGGGATTTCCACTGTTCTCTGCCATTATCACAAACAAGCATACAACACAGCAAGCTAGTCTTCTGCAATCTTTCACAACACGTGCACAACAATACACTAAGCAACCTTTTTCACTGATTGCTCAATAGTACATGTAATCTGCAACCTGTTTGCAGATAAACCTTATGTTTGCTTCCTGCAAACACCTAAAAAATTACAGATTCGCAATTTGTAACCTGGGCACTCACTTTTGGTCAATACAGCCAAAATCACAGGTGTATCCTGAAACTGTTGTCCGCAACCTTGCGGCTCTAAAATGGGGCCTGAAACGGCCTCAGATGCCCAAAATAACTACAGAAAATCCTTTAGGGCCTATCTAAAAAATATATAGTGATCTGCTTGCACACCAAATCTCACAGCAATCTAAGATTTTTGCTCGATCCTGCTTATGGTGCCTCCACAGGCACTATCCAAGAGAGAGAGTGGAAAAATGGGAGAGTTTCTTACCTGTTGCTTGCTTGCTCGAACCTTGCTTCTTCTCCTTCACTTCAGCCTCTCTTAGTGGCACGACTCTGATACCATGTCAATAATCGCTTGATGGGGGGACTTTCTTGAGCTACTGCGCTAAACACATACTATATACACAAGAGGAAGCTCACTCAAGAACACAAGAAGAGAGATGGAGGCCAAAACGTTTTCTTGCTGGTTTCTTCTTCTTCTTCCACACACTATACAATGTACACAAAGTATAGATAAGATACAACATAAAGGAAAGTGGCCTACTAAGTCAAACAGTGCATAACTGACTACACTAATCGACTGGCGCTATGTCTTTGCCAGTTGCAGATGTAACAAACTAAATATAATAAGTGATAAGTTAGTGGCCATATGAGTATCATAATGACCACCAACATGCTAGGTGTAGACATGCGGGCCCATCTAGCCAGGTGGTCCATCATCAATGTCCGTACATGTTGAGCTTGCTATCTCAACAGCTTTTAGATTACACCATTGCGGTTTTCTTTCGTCTTTGACTTCTGCGAGCTAGGCTAGGTTTCTAGGGGTGTTTGGGAATGTGTCCCAATTCGTCCTAACCTAGGGGGTAGTCCTATTCCTAGTTCTTTTGCCTTCTACCCACCAATAGGTACAATTTCCAGAATCAAATTTGATTTTGGTGGTTCAGACTCTAGGAGTTGGACGGTCTGACTAGTACGTTCGATTGGATTGTCTGATCAAACCGGGATGTTCCGACTCAGAGTTTGGTCTGATTGGTGATTGGGGGTTTGTCCGATTGATTGGTGGTTATCCGACTGGACCAATTGGATGGTCCAATTGGGAAAGGTCGTCCGATTGGACGGATGGGTGTCGATCGGACGATTGGTTTGATTGGACCAAAGGGCTTGGTCCGCTGACTATCAAAGTGTGTCCGATTAGACAGGTGTTCTGTTGATAGGACTTGACCAGGGTTAGACTCATGGAATTGGATGGTATGATTCTCCCAGTTGAACAGTTTGACCTGTCCAACTTTGGGTGTTAGCGGACTAGGACACAGTGGTCCCACTGCAAACCCGATGGCACGTCGCGATGTGTCTTGGCCAATTTCTCCACTCAGTGGTTGCAGCTGCCTATAAGACTTTCCAGATCGAGCAAATACATAGCAATGAAAGTTTGTATCTACCTGGGGTGGGTTGGAAAGCTCCAAATCAACGGGCGTGATCTCTTCCTTGACTTGCAACCCTCTCTCTCTCTCTCTCTCAAGCTCTCTCTTTCACTCTCAGTGTACAAAAATGAGCTCTTTTCCCCCTATCCTTGGGGTTTTAGGGTCCTGCCTTACTCAGCCCTTACCTCCCAACTCACCCTCCTTAGTCATTAGGCCTGGAAGCCTATCTTTTTCTCACTCTTTCTAGGTTGTTCCCTATTTACAACAGCAAAGCCCTACTGTTTTTTCACAATCTTTTAGTCCTCTCCTACCTTAATGCAAATAAAAATCACAAGTCAATGCTTGGGCTGAATCATCCTACATCAGAAATCCAAAATACTTACTTGTTTTGTAGATTAAAATGCCTAAATCTCCTATCTACCTCAAACACCAATTCGGGGATGAAACCCTATTTCCATGATTGATTTGAAATGCGCAACGCTCAAGGCTCGAGTATGTTGGTCCCGGTAATGGAACCAAAATGAAGGGAGCTCTCTACCTCAATCCCCGAGACCTATAGACCGCTTATTGATAAAGTGTTTCAAGCCAAGTGGCCATGGCTACCTCTCACATATCCGATGTGCCATCCCTACCCATGGGGTATAGTGAGCTTACCTTGATGCTTGATCGAGTACCCTCTTCTCTCTTGCACATTGGTAGCTCCATGATCCTTGAGGCAAGCGCAAGCAACCTCAATCCCTCTCCATCAAGCTCCATCCTCCATAGCCACATGAGAGAAGAGAAGAGAAGAGAAGAGAAGAAGATAAAGAGAGGAGATGGGGAGCTTCTTCTCCTCAATCCCTCACTCTCACACACTCACTTCCTTACTCTCTCACACTCCCTCACTCCCTCACTTAAGCACAAGCAAGGAGATAAGAGAAGAGAATAAGAAGAAGAAGCTTTTTTTTGCCACACACCAAGAATGAGCTCTCATTCACTTTTTGAACTTTATATAAAACCCTAAATCCCTTTTGGGCGGTCATCTCCTTATCCCCCTTTTCTTACATGGCCAGCCTAGGCCCTTTTTTCCATTGTCCTCCTCTCTTCCTAGCTTAGTCCTACCACCTGTTCATGGTTACAAATTGCACAAGAGGGAGCCTGACGCTCTTTTATAGAGGTTTTGGCTGCATCTTTATATTTAAAAGTGTGCCTTCTTGCTTTTGGCTTCTTGTGGCTTCCATGGTTGTGTCTTGTACTTCTGGTGGTTGTTCCCATGCTTTTAGATATCTTTTGGTCCCACTCTTTTGTAGGGCGTATTTTTCTTTTTTTCACCTTGCACTTTTCCTCTTGATGCCTTGTTTTTCACTTCCTTTGATTTACAATAAACAGAGAATCATGGCAAAGGCAAGGGGGGCCAAAGAAATGAAGGCAGGGCTAGAAGTCTAGCAACACACCTTCCTAAACATAGCACTTCATGTAACTCAGGCCGGGGATGATGACTCCATGGAAGGGCTAAAGAGGAGGCTAGAGGTCTCAAGGAGAGCCATAAAATATAGGCTCTAAGAGCACACCCCAAGAACCCACACTAGCTCGAGCTTGATGCAATGGAGACAAATTTTGATCCAAGTGGGTCTCTTGACGAAGGAGTTAGAGCAGCTCAGAATTGGAGAGCAAGAGCATCGAGACTAGCCAACCATAGCAACCTAGGCAGCAAAACCACCAAGGGATGAAGGGCCCTATTTTGAGCAACCTGATGACACCATGGCATAGCCCAATGAATAGAGCCCTCTCCCACCTTTGTAAACAGAAGCAAAAGGCCAAGAAGAAGAAGATCCTGCCACCGTAGAAAGAATCATTGAGGCCAAAAGAAAACTGAAGGAGTTGGCTGGACTCACGAGGATAAAGTTTAACACCAAACCATGAGAAATGCATAATGTGTAGATACTGCAAACTGAGGAACGATTTCTTATCAATTGGGCACTAGAATTGAATCACAAATCCTATGAATGGGTTATGTTGTAGAACATTTTGGTATCCATTGAGTGGATAGTGAATGGTGGGATCATGTGGAGAAGCATTGTAGGCATATGTTGTTAACCTTAGTTCAAGATGGCAAAAATATGAAACAAAAAGTGGAAAAAGGACAGAAAAAGAGCAAAGGTGCAGAGATGGCCCCTAAAGCTAAGCTGAGGCAAAAAGCATAATTTTAAATGGAAGGCACCTCAAAAAAATCTAAAAACTCTTGTAAAAGAGCGCTAGGCTTCCTTTTGTGCCGTTTGTAAAAGAATAGACGGGTGTAGGCTTAAGGCATGAGGCAAGAAGAGGGAAATAGGAAAAAGGACCTTGCCACAACGGTCGGTTATGTAAAAAGGGACGGGTGCCCATGGGATTTTGGGGTTTGTATATAAAGCTCAAAAAGTGAATGGAAGCTCATTCTTTGGTGTGTGGCTAACAAGAGACCTCTCTCCTTGTCTTCTTCTCTTCACCTTGCTTGTGTGTGTGCTCTTGAGAGAGGGGGAGTGAGAGGGTGAGGGATCAAGAGGGTGAAGCTCTTCACCATCTCCCCTTCTCTTCTTCTCTTCTCTTCTCTTTTCATGCACGCGCACGGCTATAGTGGATGGAGCTTGATGGAGGAGGCTTGAGGATGCTTGAGCTAGCATATAGGATCGTGGAGCTACCGGTGTGTGTGAAGGAGGAGGCAACTCATTTCAGCATCGAGGTAAACTCACTACATTCGTAGGATAGAAGGCGCATCGGCTAGGTGAGAGATAGCCATTAGAGCTTGCTTGGAACGCTTGAACAATAAGCAGTCAGTGGGTCTTGGGGGTTGAGCTTGAGCTCCCTCTACATTTTGGTTCTGTTGTCGGGACCAACGGATTCAAGCTTGAGTACTTGCGTGCCTCATATCAAGCATCAAAGTAAGGGATTCATCCCCGAAAAGGGAGCTTGAGATAGGTAGGAAGTTTGGGCTTTTGATCTTTGATACAAGTAAGTATTTTGGTTATTTTGGTTGTTCAATGATAGGGAAAGAAAGGGAAATCATTTCAGTTATTTGCTTTTGATTCTTGTTGCATTTAACGTAGGTTAGGATTAAGAAATCAGATTGGAGAGGTGTAGGGTTTACTACTATAAAACAGGGCAAAATAGGCACAAATTAGGGTAAACGGGGAAAAAAGAGTATTCAGAATGATTAATGCCGACAAGGGAGTGATTGGGGATAGAAAAACCTTGCCCGGGAAGCGGTTTAAGGGCCAGGAGACCATAGAAGAGCTCATCTTTCACCCTAGCACTGAGAGAGGGAGAGAGTTTCCATTGGTGATTCGATTCAATCTTGCCATCGGGGAGTTCTTCGCATGCTTCAGGTATATCAAAACCTTCATGCTACGTATTTGTTGTGATCTGGAAGTTGACGTTCCCCATGATTGCTTGGATCATTAGATTCAACAAGATCATCCTTGACGCTGCCATCATCACACACGACTCGGCCCATTCGAGTGGCTTGGTTTTGGGCCGAGTCCCATAATCGGCCCTCGGCCCTCCTGCATTTGTCCATTTCAGCCCGCCGTTCAAACGGACAACTCGACCCTCTTAACTCGACCATTTCCACTTGGCCTGTCCGAATCGACCACTCGGACCAACTTAATATTCAGCCCAACTTGGCACTTGGCCCTCGGCCCATGCAGCCCTCGAACAACTTGGCCCACTAACCTAATTTGGCCTGTTTCAGTCCACCACTTGGCCCCTGCAATTTGGACGAGTTGGGCCAAGTCGAACTTTTGCAAATTTTATGGAAGTTTGCACTAGACCCAACTAGATCTCAATAGCACCAACCTTTGTAAGCCATCCCGACACCCATAACTCACGTCCATAACTAAATTCTGGCACAAGGAATAGGCAAATTTGCAAAACATAGCTGCTTAGCACCTTGAGTAGGTTGTTGAGAGAGTCAGTGCCTTAATGACAGCTACCGGAGGCATAGACCCCGAATGAACCTAAACCAAGTAAGACAGCGCAGCAAGAAACCCTAAAATCTACCAAGACAACCATAAATTGATCGAACAAGCCTATCAGGCCTAAGACTAGATGAGAGTGCGCAAGCCACTTAGACACTTTCTCTTTGCTCTCACCTTGACTTCCAGCACTTGAAGCACACCTAAGAACAACCAAAAGCTTGATTGAGCACAAGTGCATGGAAAAGAACACAATTGCTGAGTGGAGGTAATTTGAATCCTGACAATCATTGCCAATATCTCCCTCATTCTTTGTGCATCGATCAATAAAGCTTTACGTATTTCTCCTGATAGCCCTTCTGCTTATCCTGATGAGATGGCCTCGCTTTGTTAACCCCTCACGACCACCTTCGAACCCCAATGTGGCTTCCTTTTGATCTGATCTAGCTGAGGTGGCAAGAATGATTCTTATACATGGCATGGTATTCTTGCCATTCTCCTCTTTTAAAAGAAGTAAAAGAAGATTTAAAAAAATATATTAAGGAACTCACTCAGATAAAAGAACATGAAGGAATCCACCAATAAGAGAAGATCCCAAGACTAGACATGCAATCAGAGCCCAACGTAGGACTAAGCAAACAACGATAGAGACATGGATCTACCCGACCTCCTTAACCTTATCGACAGCTTGCTGGAGCATGAGAATGCAACCATGTCAGACTGCAGGTAGAATGAGGAACTTGACTCAGGAGTTTTCCCAAAAGCGATCCAGTAGTTGGTGAATAGCTATGATTCTAATGCTTGGTATGAGCATCACGGTAGAATGGCAGAAGCCATCATAGCTAACTTAGAGTAGGAGCCTGAGGCAGAATCCAGAGATGTGAGAGATACAATAGAGCAAAATGCTGCAGCATTAGTTACATCACTACTAGCAGGGTTAGGGGTGAACCAAGGCTCCAAGAGCCAGCCTAAGATACTAGTTGTTGCTAAGCAGCTCGATAAGTACCAACCCCAAGACAATCCGTACAGCTTTATAGAGCAGTTTGAGCAGGTCTGCAAGGCCAACGGTCTCACCGACTTGACTCAATGCTCTCAAGGATTCGAGCTTTGCTTAGGGATCGGACTTGGTACACAAGTCTAGATGCCGCAGAGCGAGCGAACTTCAATGGACTCAAAAACCTCTTCATTAAGAGATTTTTTGAGCCCAGATACTTTGACAACCTGCTAGTATGACTTATGAACATCAAACATAAAGAAAAAGAGGACATCCGCGACTATGTGACCCACGTAAGGAGTCTCTTCAAGAGAATCTCAATGGGTGAACGATCGATCGAAAGAGTAGTGTCGACGGTATTCATTAGTGGAATATGAAATGAGGAGCTTTATAAAGCCTTGGCAGGCAACTCGAGCTTTGTAATGCTAGCTAGGGTGTTCGAAGAGGCCATTCGAGTAGATGACTAGTTGAAGGAGAGGAGATCTAGGAACTCAAACCAACTCTAGAAGTTTGAAGAGAGCTTCAACATCCAATGAGTGATCAAGCGCAAGTACCCAAGATAAGGGAAAGGCTGCGAACACCAACCATGAATTGGCTGACATGAAAATGGAAATAGCCAATATGTAGGAAATGCTAAGATGACCAACGCAACCACATGTCCAATGCGTGTACTGTGGTGGGAACCACTTGTTAGTCGAGTGTCAAGACCCCAAGTCACGATCTTGTACTAATTGCAGTAGGTTTGGTCACGATGTTGCGCATTGTAGATTGCCTAGAAGACTTTTGTACTCACAACCGTACGGTCAACCTTACCTAGTGAATAGGCCACAACAATTCTTTGGAAGGGGAGCCCCATTGGCCCTTCCCGCACCAAATGATGTTAAGTTGGCTGTTCCTAGAATGGATATAAATCCTACTAGAATACCCAAGCCACATGGTCCCTATGTGACACATCCACCGAGCGACGCTCAAATCCACTATGTGGAAGATCTAAATGAGGAAGAGACTTACATATACCCTTACATCTCACATGACGATGAGGGCAATGCAGTCCTTATGGACTATCGACCAGTACCGATGATGGTGTTAGGTAGGGGACGAGGGAGAGACCTAGGAGGGCAGACCCAAGATCTAATCATGTGTTGGACTTGTGGTCACCCAGGACACGTCTCATCACGCTGTCCTAAAAGGGAGCAACAAAATAGAGACAAGGTTGGCCTAAGATGTCCTGAGTGTGGAGTCACTCGTCTCTTTGTTGACTGTCGAAATGGAAAACCATCCTCGAGTTTAGCTAACATGCCATCCATCCCATTGGGGCTATTCGGTGTCGAGAATCTTAATGGGGAGGCTACACCTATCCCATTGCATGTTATGATCCATGCACAAACAAAGTAGGCTGGCATATCACTACCAGGTCCTAGCAATCTTGATGCAGCTTCGATAGGGAAGAAGAGCCATAGGTGAAGGAAGAAGATACCTGAAGCTAAAGTCACACTCAAAACTAAGAGTGCCATAATGCTATTTGCTGGAAATAAAGTCACTCACGCTGAGGCAGAGACATCAGTCCCAAAGATGGCTGAAAAGGGAAGTGCTAAGGTAGGGGAGTACCCCAACCCGAAGCGCCAACTAGAGGCCATCGAGAAGGTGAAGGAGTGGGTAAAGGAGGCCCAAGAACACCTAAAAGATGCTAAGCCCATCTTAGAGGATGAGATTGAGGATCTCTCCATCATCAGTACGCCAGTCTCACCCCCTCCATCGAAACCGAGAGATGCAACTGTGCCATAAGCAATACCACTTAGGCAAAGCCTTAATGCTATGGGCCAGCAACCCAGTCATGGCCATTGGCCAAGACAATCTAGAATAGGAGAAAGACGAGCAGCCAACGACCTCCTTACCACTCTAGTGACCACCCCTGTGACGCTAAGCCTGGGAGATCTGCTTAGATAGCATTCAACCCTATGGCAGGAATTGAAGCAGTGGGTTGAAGGGTCACAAGAGCAAGCTGCTGCAGACCTACAAGAACATGATATAGAGCACATCAAAGGACACCCTTACCTTGATCACCTCTTGACAGAGGAAGAGTTACATATTGCTAGCTGTATCAATTTTGGCGACTTCTTCAGATTTCCTTACTTACATCACACACGTAGGTAGCTGACCCTTTGATCTGGACCGCAAAGCTCAGTTGGAGTATAATGTAGACTTCTATGCTTGGCTCATGCGAAAGTAAACATTTGACTCATATGCTGAATGCCCTAGGCCTGCTAGCCTTTAATCGTAGGAAGGATTCTTCCCAAATCCGGAAGGGGAAGGGATAAGGTGAGTGAGTCAAATCGAAACCAATAAAAATCAAGTAAATGCATAAACACATAAGAAAAAACACACTGTTGTGAAAATCTCAGTTGACACTTAAACGCAAGAAGGAAATAAACACATTAATTTGCGATTGAGGAAATATGCCAAAAAAATGTTGAAATAAAGGGTGAAAAGTCTGAAAGGAAAGTTTATGTTGGAACTTAAATGTTTTCATTCAACAAAGACGAAGCCTTTCTTTTCAGCAAATAATTATTTTGGAAGCACTAATGGGAATGATGGTTCATGACAGGAACAAAAGATGTCGCAGCAAAATCGCACTCATTGACTCCTTTTCACGGAGGAGAAGAGGATGCAGTATGGCATCAGCCTAGAAAACTGTGCTTATAACTAGCTGAAATTCCACAGCATCCACAACCTTGAGAAGGTGGTAGCCAAGGAGGAGGCCGCAAGGAGAGTAGTGGAATAGTGTAATCTCTTGAAGTATCTAGAGAAGTTTGCACAGGAGCATGACCACACAAAGTATGTGGAATTTTTGAGAACATACAACCCTGATCAAGAATGCGGAACAGTGACTGTAGGAAGAGGGGAGAATGCTCAACAGGTGCCAGTGTAGGTGCCATTGAACTAGGCCTTGGTGGAGAAGGCACTGGGGCTAGAACCTAAGGTGGAGAAGAAACATAAGAGAGATGTGTATGCTATGCTAAAGATGAAGAGGAAAGATGTTTTGACAAACGACGGCATCAGCATACAGGATATCCCCAATGTTGAGGTCCGCATGCAGGCAAAATTGGTGCACTCACTTTTTTCCAGTCATCGCTATAACTCCCTCATGCACCGAATCAGTGTGCATGTGCTGGAGAATGTGGCAACCCACACCTTGGATGAGGTAGACTGGAACGGCTACGTGCGCAAGACTACAGACCAAGTAGCCAAAGCACTAGCCCTGGGCAGCAGACACATGTAGGTGGAGAACCCCAACCTCTAAAAATACTGAGAGGAAGAAACCTTCCTCGAAAGCCTCCTTCATCAGGTATGGAAGTGTGATGACGACTATCATCTAGGAGGCTATAAAAGAAGCCCAGCAAGGAAACGAAGGAGTGGATGAGACTCTAGATAGGTTGCCGACCCACCAGGGAAAGAGCCATCGAGTGACAAGACAGAAACTAAGATAGAGAAGGATGATCAAGAGGCTCAATCTAGAAGGAAAAAAACAAAGAAGCCCACTAAAAAGATAACTCCGAAGAAGAAATAGAATGAGGGTAGAAAGAAGGAAAAAGAAGATCTAGAGAAAGCCAAAAGGAAATCCCTAAGAGAGACTGCAGAGAGGAAGAAGAAAGAGAAGGAAGAAGCTGAAAAGCTGGCAGAAGAATCAAAGAAAACAGAGGAAGAGAGAGAGAGAGAAGAGCTGTAGAAAAGGAGGCAGAGTTGAGGAGAAAGGAGGAGGAAGACATGGCTGAAGCAACTTGCCGATCCATAGAACAACAAAGCCGACTCGATGGCCTAGGGTCTTTAAGTCCAAGGATGATAGACACGACTCAAGCACTCATATACCCAAAGTCATTCTGCCTGTGGTCATTTAAGGCAAGGGTAAGGCTCCCATCCATCCCATCCCGTCCCTCTTGGTGCCCGCCAGCGAAGCAACCACTTTCACTCCAAGCATCCCGGCCAGTGCCGATGTAAACAATTTTGTGGCATGGATGTAGTACTTCATCTATAAGGAACTAGCTCAAGGAAAGAGTGTGGAGACTATGGCCACTGGGTAGAAAAGACTGACCACAGATGCCGAGTCTGGGTAGGATCCGAAATGCCAAAATATGGAAGCTTCGACTACCCCAATCCCTACTACTATGACACCACCAACAAACTATGATGAATATGTTGTTGAATTGCTCTCTTAGTTAGAGAAGGTAAAGAAGGAAAGAAAGATAGTGGTGGTTAAGTTGGAAGCGGAAAAGGAGTTGGTGGCAGCCTTCCAGCTTGAAAAGATGAGGCAAATGGTTATGAAACAAAAGGAAATCTTTGATCTAAAACGGGAACTAAAGGCCAAAGATGACAAGGAGGAAAGCTGGCGGCAACAACTCGTAGATGAAAATCAAGAGCTAGTGAAAATGCAGAGAGAGTATAAGCTTTTAATCATGCAACATGAGGATCTAGCACAAAAAATAGGTCGGATCGAATGGGGCATGAAAGAGTTTTCCACAAGAGAAGAAGGAAGGAAGAAAGAAGAGGAGCAACATCACAGAGAGATGGAAACCATGACCGAAAAGTTGAGTCTTGAAAGAGAGGAGCAGGAGAGAATGAGCAGGGAATTGGAAGACCAGGAGCAGAGACTCATGGCCCTGATACAAAGTCAAGGAGAAAGTATGGAGGAAATGAAAAAGAGAGTCGAAGAGTGGGCAAGACAAAATGGACGAAGAGTGAAGACCTTGGCGCGTCGCCTGGCTCTCATGGAAAAAGAGAAAGTCCTAGCAAAAAGCAGAGGCAGCCGAAGTGGGCTTCAATACTCAACAATGAGTTTTCCTGAATACTCTGATGGATGGTACTCACATGGAGGAAGGGGAGTCCCTTGAGGTGGTAAAGAAGAAGTTGAGCATAGCACACACAGCTCTGCGAGCAAGGCTACACATGCCCTCAAAACACGTTGTAGTTGGATTGAGCCTTGATGAACAACACATGTACCTGTTGTTGAATGGCCTAACCCCCCAAGAGATTGATGCACTGGGGTTTGTAGAGGAGGTACAATAGGAAGATTGCCCAGGGAGAGTGAAGTTGAATTGCAATTTGACATGGGCAGATTCGAAGAAGAAGTGATTCCACAACCCCCTTCACCCCACTCTAAAGAGTAGCGGCAGGCAATAGACACATCCGTGGAAAGAAAAACCGCCGTGAGGGAGAAGAGAAAGAAAATGGTGGAAGAAGCCAAACAAAGATTGAGGGCTAACCCTATGGCACAACCGTCCGCATCTCTTCCACCATGCCCAGGTGACCTGCCGGCCAGTTTCCATGCAGAACTTGTAGTCTGGGAGAGACAAGAAAAAGAGAAACAACCTTTTAACTTCAGCTTCCTCCTCCCCAATGGCCTGCGTAGAGTCCTTCCCCTTAAAATAGTGGATGAGATGATCGGCATCAAAAGCCGACTGGGCCAATAATGACTAGAAGAAAGAGATAAGAATCCCACCCTCTGGGGCACTAAGGATGCAGAGTACTGGCAAAATAAGGTTTTTGAAGTGCCTTGATTTGTGCCTGGATACGAGTGGCAGCCACTATGGCGGAGATGCATCTGCAATGACAATGTGTTCTCATGGATGGCTTTTTGTAATACCCTCCCTTCTGAGAGAAACAACCCCATCTTCATGGTGTATCCTTGTAGGGTAGGAGTAGAATTTGATGCAAACACCCATGACCGTTACGACTTCCTCGTCATATATAATCCCTGTACTACCACCTTAGCACAAGCCCTCACTTTCACATCGGATAGCCTAGATACTACCATGGCCCGCTTTATTGCTTACTTCTCCTCTTGTCCCAATCCTGCCTTCATTACCACATGCAAATACCTTAGGCTATTAAAAATCTTACTTAGGTAAGACCCCACCCCAACAGAACATGGTCTCTCCCCACTCTTTTTTGACCCTAATGCCATAGATAGCTGCATGATGGCCCGCCTAATGATGAGAGCCAGCAACCTTCTACCTTCCTTCTACCTCGCTATTGTCGAGGATATGAGTGATAGCCAATTCACCCGCTATAACCACCCATTTCTCTCCACCACCTCTCTCCATGTCTGCTTTGGGTTTCATGCAAAGCTGGAAATTTTTGAGTCACTCCATTAAATCCCCTTCACCACCACCTTTTGATGATGATAACTAGCAATTATCTACTGCCTGAATTCTGTACCTCAGCAAGTTCATTTATTAAAAAAAAAAAAGAGAGCAAACAAATAACAATGAAAGGAGCACGTGACATGTCCAAATGCAAGTCGCGGCACATAGCTCACAATCACTGCACCTAGGGGTCCTCAAGTTAGGCATGTCCGGTGGCCTTTGTCGACTGGCTCTGTTCCTAACCCCCTAACCCTTTTTGCCTCCCCATTTTATGCTTAGGGCACCCCAAGGGCAGGACATACCTAGGGAGATAACACTCGCCTATGGATAGTCTTGTCAACCTAAGCTACACACACCACACCTCCCTTTGCACGGACGGGGTCCTCAAGTGTGGGACATCACCCATGCTTACCTAGGGTTAGACCCAACTCCCTATTCCACCGGCACAAGCATAGAGCACTGCATGGCAAGGTAGACACTCCCCTTAGGTCGAGCCCTTTCTCCTTCCAAGCAAAACAAGATGCTACAAACCACCAACTTCGAAGGCCCCCATCATCCACTCGACACACCTTGGGTTCTCCATCCAAATCATTACCAAAGATTCCCAATCAAAAGAGTCCACATGTGGTCCTATCATCACCCCACCAGCCACTTGCCCAAACCCCACCCTTCCACAACAAAGAGCTCGAAATGCCATGGGACTGGCACCCATCTCGGAGGGGGTAATGTTAACCTTAGTTTGAGATGGCAAAAATATGAAGCAAAAAGTGAAAAAAGTGTACAGAAAAAGAGCAAAGGCACAGAGATAGCCCCTAAAGCTAAGCTGAGGCAAAAAGCACAATTTTAAATGGAAGGCGTCTTAAAAAACTCTAAAAACTCTTGTAAAAGAGAGCTAGGATTCCTTCTGTGCCATTTGTAAAAGAATAGATGGGTGTAGGCTTAAGGCATGAGGCAAGAAGAGGGAAATAGGAAAAAGGACCTTGCCACAATGGTCAGTTATGTAAAAAGGGATGGGTGCCCATGGGATTTTGGGGTTTGTATATAAAGCTCAAAAAGTGAATGGAAGCTCATTCTTTGGTGTGTGGCTAACAAGAGACCTCTCTCCTTGTCTTCTTCTCTTCACGTTGCTTGTGTGTGTGCTCTTGAGAGAGGGAGAGTGAGAGGGTGAGGGAATGAGCACATGGGAGTGAGGGATCAAGAGGGTGAAGCTCTTTACCATCTCCCCTTCTCTTCTTCTCTTCTCTTCTCTTGTCTTGCAGGTGCACAGCTATGGTGGATGGAGCTTGATGGAGGAGGCTTGAACTAGCATCTAGGATCGTGGAGCTACCGGTGTGTGCAAAGGAGGAGGCAACTCATTTCAGCATCAAGGTAAGCTCACTACATTCGTAGGATCGAAGGCTCGTCGGCTAGGTGAAAGATAGCCATTAGAGCTCGGTTGGAACGCTTGAACAATAAGTGGTCCATGGGTCTTGGCGGTTGAACTTGAGCTCCTTCTACATATGCCAATGGAAACCTAATAGAAAATGCAATGGTGGACCTTGGCTCATCTGTAAACATTATGAGTATGGATTTATTGGAGAGGCTAGGTGAGGGATAGGTCCACCAATCCAAAAGGATGTCACGATGGTTTTAAAAATGACTGATGATAGCTTAAGGCAACTAGAAGGAACGGTAGCGTAAGTATATGTGACCATTACTAATATTGAGTGCATCCTTGAATTTTGTGTTATCTGATTTGCTGTAGGAAGCCAAGTTATCAGTTATTGCTTGGGCATCCATGGATATTACATTTCAATTTTTTGATGGATATCCCAACTAGTCGACTGATTTTTGGGTGTGGCTTAAAGAGAATAAATCTGGATGCATATTGTTAGCATCCATTGGTTGAAAGGGAATTACCTCCCACTATAGAATGGGAAGCAATCTTGAGGGAACTTCAGTTGGACATGATTCATGATGATGATGTGATAGAGTTGGATCTTGGGACTCCCAATGATCCCCGTCCCATTAAACTTGACACTATGTTATCTGTTGATGAGCATGCAGATTATGTGGCACTCCTATAGGAGTTCAGGGATATATATTTGCATGGAGTTATAACAAATTGAAGGGGATTCCCTCCTCTATTTCCATGCATATGATCCAATTGAAAAAAGGTAGTAAGGTAGTAAGGCAGAAGGTTAGATGTATGCCTTTTGAGTTGAGAGAGCCTCTTTTTGAGAAATCAATACACTTGAAGAAGATTGGTCTGATCTTTCCCATTGAAAATATAGAATGGTGCTCATCGGTGGTAATAAGTAGGAAAAAAACAATAAAATTTGCTCGTGTGTTGATTTTCAAGAATTGAACAATCAAATTTTAGATAAGTTGGCTAGGCGAGCGATATACTCTTTCATGGACTATTTTGTTGGTTATAATCAGATGGCCATAATTGAAGAGGATAAATTGAAGATGATGTTCATTATAGTTTTTGGTACTTTTGCATACCTTGTGACGGCTTTTGGCCTATGTGATGTTCTTGGGTCTTGGTAAAGAATGATTGATATGACATTTGTTGATATATCCCTTGAAGAGTTGAAGGCTTTCATAAATTATTTGGGGGTAGCTACCATGACCTGTCATAGACAATTGATTATTCTATGTGCATGCTTTGAGTGATTCGTGAGCATAGCGTTGAATCCTTGGAAGTGTGTATTTCAGGGTGCCTTATGGTTTACAATTGGGTCATGTTGTGAGTCTAGCTGGTATTGCCATTGACCATGAAAAAATGGTTGTTATTGTGGCCCTAAGCCCATCCACTTGTCCTAGGGAAGTTCATAGTTTTGTTTCATCTATGAGATACTATTGTCGATTCATTAATGCATTGGCTTATTTGTTACCCTTGGTGAATCTTTAATCTCATGTGAGGTGTCTACTAGGCTCATTCCAAGGTGTACCTTTTAGTAGTCCAATTAGTAGGTTTTCCAAATGACTCCGTCCTCCCTGGGAACATCACAGGGTTTGTCACTTAGATCCCACTAAGTCTACATTGCAATGGAAGAGCTCCTGCCAAACCCACTATGATCAACCTAAATTTTTGGGTTTTTAAAATCAAACGTGTCTCTTAACAGCCAGCTAGCATCAATAATTTTGAGCTCCCACTTCTATAGGATTACTCAATTTGAAGCAAACTTGCCATTGTACTTGGTTAAAAGAGAATGGGAGACGGAGGGAAGTGCGATACGACAATCCTCCATAAGGCAAAATCCATTCCGATCCCCTAAAACAATGCAAGTCGGTTTTACCGAATGACTAGTTGGTCAATTTATTATCTTCCTATTTCTATCATCGATTTAGAAAAGCTCCCAACTAGTTAGGACCACCCTACCATTGGACAGACCCGTCAGGGGTTACGTCCACTCACTTTCCTTTGATGATGGAATCATCTTTAGTTTTTTAATTACCTACATCACATTTATTGGAACATATACAACCAACTTCCTTAATTAGTTTATTAAATCACAAGTTCTTTCATGTAATTTATCTCACAAACTTGCATACAATTCAAACAACCCTTGAGTAAAATAATTTTCCTTATTATATTGAAAGTTATTACAATTTCCATCTTTTTGACCGTGTGAGAAGATACACAGAATTACACGAGGGTATTTTGCCCACTAAGATCCCACCCTTGTAACTAGTATTTAGGGTTCTAGGATCCCATCTTGGGTCTCAAAGGGGCTCATGAGATTCTAGGAATAATGCAAGATTTACAGCCAGAGCCCCCTGGTATCCACATTTCCTATTGCTCGAGACTATCCCTACATACAGACCTTTTGCTATACGGAGCCGGTCTAAGCCTCTCGAAGCGATAACCATGATCCCCTTAGAGTAGGATCTCACAGCTAGCTTGAGGGTAGCCTAGCACGATCTTTCCTTTTATCCTATTTGTCAATGTTTTTAATAAAAAAACTAGATTCTAGCAAACACAAACAATCCTTTCAAATAATGACAATCACACAGTCGTGCAGTTCACAGCTTTCATAGCCAAGATAGACCTTATCCTAAGGTAACCTTACATTCTAAAGAGGATTCTCCTCCCCATAAAGAAGTGTTGAGTACATCTCTTACAACATGTTAAGCAAGGCATGAATTTTTCATTTAGACTATCTTACCCAACATAAGCGAAATTCCTTAAATAAATATATTATACCAATAACTTAACAAGATGACTTACGAATCCTTTAAATAGAGTTTCACTTATAACTAGTATTTAAGATTCCATCCTTGTAACTAGTATTTAGGATTCCAGGATCCCATCCTGGGTCACGAAGGGGCTCATCACATTCTAAGAAGAATGCAGGATTTATGACTAGAGTCCCCCCTGGCAACCAGATTTCCTATTCCTCGAGACTATCCCTATGGATAGACCTTTTACTCTAGATCCAGCCTAATCCTCTCAAAGCAATAACCATGATCCCCTTGGAGTAGGGTCTCGCAGCTAGCTTGGGGATAGCCTAGCGTGATCCTTCCTTTTATCCTATTTGCTAATATTTTCAATCAGAGATCTAGATTTTAGCAAACACAAACATTCCTTTTAAATGTATGTCAAATGATGCAATGACAATCACACCATTGTGCAGCTCATAGCTTCACATAGACAAGGTAGACCTTATTCTAAGGTAACCTTACATTCTAATGAGGATTCTCCTCCCCATAAAGAAGTGTTGAGTACATCTCTTACAACATGTTAAGCAAGGCATGAATTTTCCGTTTGGGTTATCTTACCCAACATAAGCAAAATTCCTTAAAGAAATATATTGTGTCAATAACTTAATGAGATGACTTACAGATACTTTAAATAGAGTTTCACTTTTTAAGCATTAGTCATTACTTAACCTTGTCACGCTTGACAATAATTATATCAAGTTATTTTACTAATCTCGAGTGCACATAAAGTCATATGTGCAATAATCTCTTGTAACTATTTTCATCACGATTCCAACATTTAGAATCTCAATTAATCTAACTACAAATCATAGAGATTAATTATTTATGCATGTACTAGTATGCTTTCTAGATGAAATTTTCAATTCGTGTAAGTGTAAAATATAGAGCTAATATTTTACGTAATGAATTCTGATATGGATGCTGTCCATGCAATCTAACAAGTAGTTCTTGTACTGTTTGATGCAAATTTTTAACATTTATTTTTTGTAGAAATTTGACATAAACCTTATTATTTTATGTGGCAAAATAATAGCCTAGTAGTGAATAACCTGGTTTGGCACGACAACATTGGGAATTTCGTCTTTGCTCGGACTCGCATTCACCACACCTGATGTTCTGTTGGTAGTGGCAACTCCGACAACCTTAGGCACTCCCATATCTTTGGCAATACCCACCTTGACCAGTTGTGGTGGTTCCCATGGTCTTTCCACCACCTCATCGATTTGGAGCCATCGTTTGTAAGTGGGTTCGAGAGATGGAGGAATGAATTTGAGATGGGAGAGCGTAAGAGAAGATGGCTTAGTCGAAGACCAAGGCAGGGGGAATTGAGCTAACTCTCTTCCTCACAGCCTCTTGGGGTAACTCTTCTTTATGTGTGTGTGTGTGTGTCTCTCTCTCTCGATGGCTCCATCTTGCAGCCTCTTGGAGGTGTATCCTTCTATCTCCCTCTCTCTATCTCCCTCTCACAGCCTCTCAGGGTCTCCTTGTACCTCTCTAAACTGCTTTCCATGCCTCTTATTTATAGTAGCTAAATTAGAGAAGAAGGGTTGTGGCCGAGAAGAAGAGCTCTTTATAGAGGCAATCTTAGCAAAATCAGCAATTTGATGCTCAAATCACAAATTTGATGGTTTCATTGGCTCTGAAAGGGGGATAAAACTCTAAGACACTTCGTAAAAAATCTTCAAGATCACTCCTTCTCCCTATTCAAAGTGCTATTTGTTGCCCGTAATCTATGGATCACGATGTGTGTAATTTTGCCAATCCTTCTTTTTTGCATTAAATCTCCAAAACTGGATGAAAAAACCACTTGCTTTTTGTACATGACACCTTGTTCTAGAAATTTCCATAGGTTTTTAGGATATTTACAATAAATAATATCTAAAATATAAAAAAATATGCTAGTTTTGTCCAAAAATCTAGTATTTTTAGATCCATACTATACACATTAACATTAATGACTAATATGGCTCATAACTCTCGTTCATGTGTGGTAACTTTCGTTAACGGTGGCTACCGTCCTTTTCAATTCAGAAAAAATACTAATTGACTAAATTTCAGTCTAACTAACTAACTTTTAATTGCGTGGAAGTATTACATCCTCCTCCCCTTAGTGAAATGGAGATGTCCTCATCTCGAGAGAAACCGTGGCTAGTGTTGATGAAGAGGATTCTCATCTATCCATGTAGCATCTTCTTTAGGATAATCCTTCCACTAGACAATGTACTCTCTAAGATTCTACTCCTCAATTTTTCATCCCTTACATCAATTACTTTGTCAGGTTGTAGCTCAAGGACTCCTTGGCTAGGTATTACAACTTGTTGATAATCAAGGATATGGTTCGAGTTAGCTACGTATGCTTTCAATAAGCTAACATGAAATACATATTGGATTTTTATATTCTCAACGGTGTTGTATCTTGTAAGTGCTTAGTCCTAAGCATTCGAGAACCTTATAGGGTCCACAATATCTTGGACTTAGCTTCTTAAATTCTCCTAAAGACAAAGAACTCTTCTTTGGATGGACACGGATGAAGACCATGTCTCCCTCTTTGAAGATTCATTCTTGCCTTTGTAGATCAACATACGCCTTTTGTCGATCCTTGGCAACTTGAATATCCTCTCTTATAATCTTGATTTGATCATCCATTTCTTCTAACATTTTTCTTAAAGCTTCTACCCTTAGAATAGGATCAGAAAAATTAAGTGGCATATGACAATCTTGACCATATCGTGCCTGAAATGGAGTCATCTGAATACTTCGATGATAGGAGGCATTATAAGAAATGTACACCAAGGGTAGATATTAAATCCATATTTTAGGTTCCTTGCTGCAATATGCACATATAATATCCTCAATTACTTGATTAACTCATTCTGTCTTCCCATCAGTTTGTGGATGATAAGTAGTACTGAAATAAAGTTGGGTTCCAATGGCTTCAAATAAACTCTTCCAGAAATGTGATGTGAAAAGAGAATCACGATCACTGGGGTGATCCTTTTAGGTAACCCATGTAATCTAAAACTCTATTTTCCAAAAATTCTTGTAATATCTAAAGCTTTGTGATTGGTTTTTACTAGAATAAGATGAGCAACCTTTGTTAACATGCCTACTATTACCATTATTGAGTTATATCCTCCTTGCACAAAAGGTAACCCAACTACAAAGTCCATGCTAATAAACTCACATTTCATCTGGGGAATGTCAAGTGGTTGGAGTTTTCTTGGTAACTTGACACGTTCAGATTTTACCCTTTGGCAATTTAGACATTCAGTGATATATTTAAGTACATCGCCCTTGAGTCTTTTCCTGTGATAGCTTTTTTTATAGCATTAAGAGTTTTGCATAACCCGGGTGTCTTGAAAAAGGAGAGTCATGTGCTTCCCAAAGTATCCTTCTATTGAGAGTTTGATGACTTGAAGGAATGCATAGTCTCATACTGAAATAATCAAGTCCTTTGTCTTCATCTGTAGAGAATTCTTGATACTTAGTCTTGAGTTTGGGATCTTGTTTCTTATCTTGAACTTCCCAAAACAATTGTTGATAGTCTGGGTCCTTATTTGCTTCATCCTCAGTCAACTCGATGATATGATTAGTTGGCATTGATACCATTGTAGCCAGACTTTCTGCCCTAGATGGTTCTTCAGTGATAATAGCATTAAGGAAGGCTTTATGACTAAGGGCATCTGCTACTACATTTTCTTTACCAAGTTTGACTTTTTTCAAAGTCATACTACTGCGGAATTTTGATCCACCGTCGTTGCCTCATATTAAGATCAGGTTGAGTAAAAATCCACTTAATACTTTTATGATATGTGACTAAGGAAAACTTCTTTCCAAGCAAGTAATGTCTCCATAATTTGAGGGCCTAAATCACAGCTAACAACTCCAGGTCACGAGTGGCATATCTCTTTTCATGGGCTTTCAACTTTCTCAAAGAGTAATGCTACAGAATGTCCTTCATGTATTAGTACTCATCCCAATGCAAGAGAGTTGGCATCTGGTGAGACAACTTCAAATTCCTTGCTTAAGTCAGGTAGCCTTAAAATATGAGAAGTTATCAAACTATGCTTTAGTTGCTCAAAGCTAGATTGTTCAATTGGCATCCAGATAATGACAACTTGCTTTTTGAGTAGGTTTGTAAGAGGTGTTGCAATTTGGGCATAGTTTTTGATGAATATCCTATACCATCCTATTAGACCTAGAAAACTTCTCACTTCCTTGATAGTGGTTGGGGGTGGCCAATCTTGAACATCTTTGACCTTGGCAGGATCTAGTGATATACCTTCAAACAGACACTATGAATCCCAAGTACTTAATCTTCCTTTTGAAGAAAACACACTTCTTCTTCTTGGCATACACCTTGTGTGTTCTCATCGTCTCTAGCACAATGCGAAGATGTGGTTCATGATCTTCTTCCTCCTTAGAATAAGTTAGGATGTCATCAAATAATACAAGAACAAAATCATCGAGATGAGGCTTGAAAATGTATTGCATTAACCTGTTGAAGGTAGCTGGAGCATTTGTCAGCCCAAATGACATCACAATGAATTCAGAATGACCGTATCTTGTGTTGAAGACGGTTTTAGGAATATCTTCATCCTTGAATCTGATCTGATAATATCCTGACCAAAGATTGATCTTAGAAAAGATCCTTGTGTTGAGATATTTGCAATCACATCTACTTCAATCCCTTTGTGAGAATCAATGAGGGCTCAAGACCAGAATCCCATATGCACAATAGGAGAAAGTACCACCACTCATTTCCTATAAAGCATTGTAATTGCACTCTTTTTCTAATGCAATGATAGTACTCTTTTCTTTCTAGTAAAGTGTCAATGTCATTGTCCCCACATACAAGATTGTGTTTAGAGTCCAAGTCTTAATCTTGCAACCTAATTCACTTGTGTGACAATTTGTCTTTGTCAAGGTCAATGTATTCATGAGTTTCTTCTTCCTCTTTCAACCTCCATAGCTTCCGCATCTGCCATGCTCTAGATCTAACATATTTTACATGGTATTAGAGCCCAGTTGGGCATGGCCTAGCTCGTCTCAGCCTCCTTCTCTACTCTTCCAGCTTCTATTCATCATTGCTCAGCTCAAGTCCCAGCTAAAGGTCTCATTTTCGATCTCTATCTCCACTTGATCTTCTTGGCAGCCATAGCTAGCCTATACCTATCTTGCTTGGAGCCTTCATATCTCTCAAACCAAGCCATATATCACTAAGATTCCTTCTGTAGATATCTTCCTCTGCTTAGGTCACTTCTTCTTGGCACTTCAAACCAAGACATTGATGATCATCTAGCTCAGCATTGCGTGAATAATAGCTCGCTTTCCTATCTGTGCATGTTTCTGATCGTACAGTTCATTCAACCCGTACAAGCAACAATGTTGGTCATTATCATAGGGCTTTTGAAGCTATACATCTAAATGCTCTCCCCCTTAGAGGGTTTCTCAAACGGCTATCTTTGTGAGTAGCAATAAGCAAAAGACTAGTCACCTGTTCCTGAAAACCCTAATCTGCCATAGCTCACTTTCACTGAAGCTCTTTTTACTTTATCCACTCACTGATTCCAACACATTGAAGGTCCTGTCACTCAGATTTGAAGGTCCCAACATCAAATCAAGAAGGGGAAGATTTGGATCTGAAAGGTCTTGAAGGATTTTGCAAATTTGGAAGATTTAAGGAAGGAACATAGTGTCTATTGACACTCATTTTAGTGCTCTAAGCATTTGTGTTTTTTGACACATCCCGACCAACTCTTCTGCTACTTAAATATGATAACTCTGAAGCTGATTTGCTGCTATTCCCGCAAGTTCAACATGGGCAAAGATTCTCCGACTACCCATTTCAAAGGAGTCAGGTTTCATACCTGGCAGACTCGCATCAAACTCATCTTGATGAAGAAGGGTCTCTAGGCCATTACCACTAGAAAAGAAAAGAAGCCTTGTGATGTGGATCTTGTTGTCACTTGGCAAAAGAACAATGATAAGGCTCATGCCATTATCAAATTGGAGCTAGACGACAGCTATATCCACCATGTGGATAACTGTGAGACCTCATAGGTTACATGGATTCAAGAGACTTGACACTTTGTTCGGTGCACAGTCTAAATCATCAAAGTATGGTCTCCTGATAGAGTTTTTTAGGCTTGAAATGAAGTCCAGCACATCACTTGCCATGCATCTAAATTACATGGAAGGACTTCTAACCCAACTTGCAGGAATCAACATTAAAATGGAAGAAGATGTTTGCATTGATGTTCTACTTAAGAGTTTGCCTCCTGAATATAATAATGTATCAACAACTTTAATCAACATGCCAAACCTTGAACTTGTTGATATCCAGGTGTCATTGTTAGAGGAGGAAAAGAAGCTAAAAACTATGGAAGAACCAAGTACCTCTAGAGATGAACATGCATTATATGTTGGAAACATGTACAAAGGCAAGAAGGATCAACTCTTCTATGAATTTTGCAAAAGGACCGGACACACCGATAAGTTCTGCCACGGTAGAAAGAGGTCCCAAAAGGCCTATCTAGTTGTAGTCAAAGAAAAAGAAGAAAACGGGGCAAAGGAAGAAGAAGAAGAAGAAGAAGAAGAAGACCACCAAGAGAAGGATAAACCTCATCAATCCTTCTATTCAGATAGAATTTTTTAGTGTTGTATTTCCTAGCCCTAATGCCTCAAACATAAACTTGTAAAGTCCTCAGTTATCCTTGTACTACAGCCTCTGTACACTTTGTGAGGTTCCTACTATAGCCTCTGGATGCCCATCATGCTTGTGGTACCCACACTTAGCCTTTTCTGTGATAGCCTATGGTGTTTTGCCATGTTTATGGTGTGCCCACACTTTGCAGGTGTTGCTTTCACTAAAGCCTCTATACGCTTTGTACTTCTGGTTGTGATTGAGGAGGGGTGTTGAAATATTAGCAATCACACCTACTTCAGTCCCTTTGTTAGAAGCAGTGAGGGATCAGGACCAGAATCCCATATGCACAGTAGGAGAAAGTACCACCACTCATTTCCTATAAAGCATTGTACTTGCACTCTTTTTCTAATGCAATGATAGTACTCTTTTCTTTCTAGTAAAGTGTCAATGTCACTGTCCACACACAAGATTGTGTTTATGAGTCCAAGTCTCAATCTTGGAACCTAATTCACTTGTGTGAAAATTTGTCTTTGTCAAGGTCAATGTATTCATGAGTTTCTTCTTCCTCTTTCAACCTCCATAGCTTTTGCATCTGCCATGCTCTAGATCCAACATATTTTACACCTTGCTCATTGTAGATGATCAAAAAGCTCATTTATCCTTGGGATAGGGTACTTATTCTTCAATGTTACCTGGTTTAGCCCTTGGTAGTCGATACAAAGATGGAGAGTTCCATTTTTCTTCCTTTGGAATAATACCGGGGCTCCCCATGGTGAACTACTTGATCGAATATACCCTTGTTCTAATAGTTGTTTGAGTTGCTCTTTTAGTTCGACGGCTTCAGGAATAGACATTTTGTAAGATCTCTTTGCCATTGAGAAGCTCTCGGAACAAGTTTGATCTCATGATCGACTTCTCTTTCCGGAGGTAACTCAATTAGCTCTTTAGGAAATATGTTGGCATACTCTTTTAACCAGATGGTTCTTCTTCTATCTCTGACCATCTTGATTTACATTGTTAAGCTTGATCAAGTAAATAGGTAATCCCTTCTTCAAGCCTTTCACAATTTGAGAAGCTTTTGCTAATTGAACTTTAGGTTTCCCTGTTTCACCTTGTGTAGTTGCGATTTCACTGTTCAAATCCTGAAATGTGACTTGACCTTTTCCACAATGGATATGAGCATCATTGGGAATCAGCCAATCCATTCCTAGTAAAAATTCATAAGCTCCTAAGCTCATTACTTTGAACCTTATACTTGAAAGGTTTTCTCCTAGGTTAAATTCTACCTTGGTAGTTTGTTGTGTAGAAAGTACTTCCTTTCCATTTTGCTAATTCCACAAGCAGTTTTGATGCATTTATTGTATTTATTCCTAACTTCTTGGCACATTTGTGTACTTCCACAGTCAATAAAAACTTTAAATGATTTACCTCGATGACTAACTGGCATTTGTATTATTGAATATTGATGATTTGGACCCTTTTTGTGAAATGTAGCATGAACAGTTGCTCTTTCAATATCTCCTTCCATAGTAAGGTCTTCCTCCCGATTAGTCTCTTTTAGGGTAATATTTGACGTTCTTCCTCTTGCCATAGCTACTTGACCATGACCTTGGGTAGCTTTGCCAAAATTGGCCTTGGTGATGGTTTCCACCAAGCTTTGGAAAATCTCTCCTGAAATGTTTTGGCTCATTACAATGAAGGCACCTAAGACCATCCTTTTTTACCTAGGTAGGAACAAAATTTCCAACTGTATTGGAATTTATTTTTTCTTTTATCCTTGGTAGAATTGGCATTGGGTTCTTTTTGCTTAACCTTTGAATCCTCCTTTTTTTTGGCTATTGTAGCTCTAGAATTGATTATTGTTAGGCTTTGATTGTACTTCTTGCACAATAGAAGCAGCTCACATCAAAGCATCTTGGAGGTCTATTGGGTTCATTGATTCCAAACGAGTGTTCAAAGGAGAATTTAGCCCATTGCAAAACTTGGACACTTGTTGAGCAGTATCCATGGAGGGCGCATATTTAAGAAGTGAAACAAACTTGGAGTAATATGCCTCCAGGGTCAGTCCCATTTGCTTCAAATTAAAGAACTCATTCATCTTCTGGGTGCCATAAGCTGGAGGTAAATATCTTCCTCTTACAGCTTCTTTTAGCAAATCCCAAGTAATGATATTTTCAGGGACACCTTGTTCTTGGGATCACTGCTTCCACCAAAGTCGAGCTTCGCCAATTAATTTTAGCTTAGCTATCATGGCTTGGCTGGGATAGTTCTAGCAGCAGTAAAATAATATTCCATGGATTCAATCCAAATTTTTGCATCAGCTTCCACATTCTCGCATTTCCTGTTAAATTTTGGAAATTTGATTTGCTTCAAAAGACTCATTTTCTCTTGGGCTTCGCTGGGAATTATTGTGGGTGCAAAATTCTGGGAAATTTATATCAATTCCCAAGTTAAATTTTATGAAATTTATATAGTGTTAAAATTAGAGTTCGATACTTAAATTATTTTTCACTTAATTTATTGAAACAATTTCAATTAAAACTCTTTTTCCATTGCTAAAGTTAAAATGCAATTTCAGAGGTTTCAAGGGAAAATAAGGTTCCATTATTTTTCTGATTGATAAAATATCAATCAATTTTTAGTACAATAGATGTACAAGGATGTACAAGGTAATCAAACAGAAATAAATACATTATTCAGAAAGCTCACAGGCTCACCTTATTTTTTTTTCAGAAAAGGATTCCCTACTACAATCTAAGCATGGCATTCTAATATATATCCTTTATGAGAAGTAACTTGGATTTGGAGAGTAGATATCCAGGAATCTATATTTTTGAGGGAGTTCAGGAAATTTGTCATTTTTGTAGTTGCAGTGGCTAGAGTGACCTATGAATTTTATTCTGTCAGAGCTGGAAGGATCTTCGTAACTTCCTCTCATAGATATACTGGTTTAGTTTGATCTTCTTGCCTCTAGTATATAGGGTTGAGTTTACATTGGCTTCATAAAATAGATAGATCTCTTCAACTTTAAGATCTTCCATCCATTTTACCCTTTTCATATTATTCTAAAGATGAGCTAGATGGCTTGCATCGATATAGCAGTATCCTTCATTAACCATCCATCGTCTTTCACGATATAGAGGCGAGGGGTTGTACAAGTGATCTAATATCTGCATCATTTGAATTCTCCAGGCAAAACTGGATGAATGCATAACTAACATAACTATTACTCAGAAGATCAAGAATCGTTATTCTTCCATAATTCAAAAAATACATTAATAAAGAGAAGAAAACATATCATAGGTTGTATTTTTTTAAAAATATTTTTCTTAAGCTTACGTCATATTCTATACTAGCATGCGCTCTGATATCAACGATGAGGTGTTCGCCATGCTCATTCCAAGGTGCACCTTTTAGTAGTCCATTAGTAGGTTTTTCAAATGACTCCACCTGGCACTCCCTGGGAATATCATGGGGTTTGTCACTTAGATCCCACTGAGTCTACATCGCAACGGAAGAGTTTCAGCTGAACCCACTGGGATGATCGACCTAAATTTTTGGGTTCGTAAAATCAAGTGGGTCTCCTGACAGCTAGCTAGCGTTAGTAATTTTGAGTTTTCACTTCTAAAGGATTACTCGATTTGAAGCGGACTTGCCATTGTACTTGGTTAAAAGAGAATGGGAGATGGAGGGGAGTGCGATACGTCAACTCTCCTACCCATAAGGAAAAATCCCATTCTAGCCCCCTAAAGCAATGCAAGTTGGTTCTACCGAATGACTAGTTGGTCAATTTATTATCTTCCTATTTCTATCGCCGATTTAGAAAAGATCCTAACTAATCACGACCACCCTACTATTAGATGAACCCGTCGGGGGTTACGCCCACCCGTTTCCTTTGATGATGGAATCATCTTTAGTTTTTTAATTATCTACATCACATTTATTGTAACATATACAACCAACATCTTTAGAAAAGCAATTACCCATTGCATCCTCAAAACAGGTGGGTTCCACATCTTGCACAACCTTAGACATGTATGCATAGTGATGAGCTACATAACTATCATATGTCAATCACTGCATTGGCTTTTTTACTCTACTTGACGTGCATGGACCTAGATCACTGCCAGAAGCTTTAGTATCCTCTTGTGCCTTTCACACACTAGGTGTTTTAATAGATAGATTCTCAAACTCCTCATCTAAGCTCTCCTCAAAGCCATTCGAATCAACATCAACATGAGAGAAACTTGATGATACATTTGTCACAATAGGTGAGTCCCTAACTTTCTTTTTACATTTTCTTGACATTCGTGATGTAGTTGATGGAGTGACCTATGACCTCAATCCATGAGATTCTTTCTACACATTATGATCATGTGATGTGAAAGGTTCAACTTCCATTTGCTCAATTTTTCCTACAGTAAGTTCTCTTATCTTAACTTTTTGACTAGTATTCTTTTAAACTTCACTAATATGAGATCTTATGGCATTAACTTCAAACAAGTGATTTTTAGCTTTGTTTTGGGGCTTCAATTCCTACAAACTCAAAAGCATAATAAGTAACCTATCATACTCAGCCGAGAAATTTTCCAACTTTGTTTTGAGAGAATCCTTCTCATGCAATAATGCTTTTGAATTTTCAAAAACAAATGATTGTTGCACAACTGCATATGGCCAAGATATCACCTAAGACATTCTCGCAATGGAGACCCACTAATCATGCATAATCCTAAACAATGCATTCTTCATCATGGTAACAATAGTTTGCATAGACAACAACCCATCAAGATCTACATCCAAATCCAATAAAATCTGAATCTCTTTATCAAAATCTTGACTTTGTTGCATAGTATTAATGGTTAGTTTCTCCAAACAACTACTTTTTTGCATTAGGTTACCACTTTTTCATATCAAGGTAATTGTCACATGTAGCAATAAACCTATCACCTGCAGTGGTAAACCTGCTACCTATAGTAGTTTATGTAAAATATTACACGGCGCAGCGAACAGAATCTAAGAAAGAGATAGAGAGTACACAACAGATAAGAGGAGAATCAGTAAATTCTTTAACTCCAAACAACTGATACAAAGATGGCTCTGTCCACCCGTACGCTTCCATTGCGTGAAGCTTAGATGGCGATCTAGACAGAAGATAGGTGAAGAGCTTAAGGCTAGCTGGAACAACAACTCTGACTAGGTGAAAGATGAGTGAGTGATGGCTGTGAAGGGGTTTATCTTTTATAGCCCGCGAAGGTCGTTAGGTTGGCCTGCTGACCCGACCTACCATATGAGCCTCCACTAGTCAGCCAGGGAATATTCCAGGGAATATTCCCTTTACCATCGGCCGAGGGCGCTGCCCCCGGACCCTCGCCAGGGGGGCCGCTGGCCCCCCTAGGACCCCCCAGCCAGGGGCCGCTTCCGTGGCCCCCGGACCCCACAATAGGGGCCCCTTTTAACTCCCTTACCACGCAACTCAATGCAATGTGCCTCAAGTTGCTACCAGCTTAACCACTCCGTCTAACCCAAAGATTAGACCCACAACAGTCACCTTTTTGCCATCCGGTCACATAGACCTCATCTGATATACAAGTCAGGACTCAACCAATGTCCGGGCTCACATTTGGCTTCTCCTCATAATGGGGGCCTTACAACTTTGAGCACCATGGATCATTGGTAGCACCTAATGAGGGTGGGGCATTGATCATATCTAACACCCCCCCTCAATGTCCACCCATAGGTGAACTATCTCCTCGGCCCAATGCCGAGTCTCTGAAGATGAACTTGAAGCAGATCCTTCGTAAGTGCTTTGGTGAAGATATCTGCTCCATTCTCCTCTGTTGGACAGCAGACCAATTCCACTATCCCATCCTCCATCAAATCACGCACATAGTGATACTGGATCTCTATATGTTTGGTGCGTGCATGAAACACTGGATTTCTGGCAATGGCGATGCAACTCTGATTGTCACATCTCAGCACAGTTGGTTCTTCATCCTGCACTCCCATATGCCATAGAATCCTTCTCAACCATACGGCCTCACATGCAGCAAAACAAGCTGCCTTGTACTCTGCTTCGATAGAAGACAATGCCACTGTTGGTTGCTTCTTACTAATCCAAGAGAAAATTTCTGAACCCAAAGAGAAACAATAACCAGAAACTGACTTCCTAGAATCAATGTCTCCTGCCCAATCTGAGTCACAGTTCCCCACAAGAGAAGTTCCGAAACTGTATGTGATACCATAGTCAAGAGTTTTCTTCAAGTATCTGAGCACCCGCATCCCAGCCTTCCAATGACTCTCGTGAGGTTTGTTTGAGAGCCTGCTCAAAACACCAACAGCAAAACTGATATCTGGTCTGGTGTTACACAAGTAGATCAGACTGCCGACCAACCTCCTATACCTCCCAATGTCTGCTAGTGCTGATGTATCCTCGACGGATAACTTTGCATTCACCTCCATAGGTGTAGCTATCTCCTTGCACTCGGTCATGCCAAATGCCTTCAAGATCTCCCATGCATACTTCTTCTGAGAGATGAAGATCTTTCCTGGCTCTTGCCAGACTTCAATCCCCAAACAATAGTGTAGCAAGCCCAAGTCTGTCATTTCAAACTCAGAACTCAAAGCCTTTCGAGTTTGGTTGATCATATCTTCATAGTCACTTGTAATAAGAAGGTCGTCCACATATAGGACAATCACTACAGACTTTTTACCATCCCTGTAAACATACAAGTTAGCATCTGAGGCACATCTTTTGAAGTTTAGGTTTAAAAAGAACCTATCTATCCGCTGGTACCATGCTCTGGGGGCTTGTTTCAGCCCATACAATGCCTTCTTCAATTTACACACTTTGTTCTCAGAATGGGGGGCCTCAAACCCTGGTGGCTAAGCCACGTACACCTCCTCCTTGAGGTCACCATTTAAGAACGCTGACTTAACATCCATTTGGTACATTGGCCACTTCTCATGGGCAGCCACTGCAAGTACCGTGCGAATAGTGGTCATTCTGGCAGTTGGGGCAAATGACTCTTGAAAATCAAACCCTTCAACTTGTGAAAATCCTTGGGCAACCAGTCTAGCTTTGTACTTTTCTAAGGTACCATCAGCCTTGTACTTTACCTTCCAGATCCACTTGGTGCCAATAACCTTCCGCTTTGCTGGTCGATCCACTAGCTCCCAAGTGTCATTCTTCATTATGCTATCATACTCCGCCTGCATAGCAGCCTTCCATGATGGATCTGCAAGTGCTTCTTCTAAGTCAGTTGGCTCCTTTACTTCTCTCATAATCTCAACCATCAAGGCCATATTGACTATGTGAGCAGAAGCCCTCTTTTGCTCCTCTATTCTCTGAGACCTCCTTGGTCCATCTGCCTTCTCCTCAACAGATGTAGGCATAGGATTATTGTGGTCATAGAGCTGCTTCACCCAGAACGGCAATGGCTTTTTCGGTGGGGTGATGTCAGGTTGGTGAACTTTTTCCTCATCATCTGAAGATGATGCTTCCTCCTCCTTAAGGATAGGGATAGCTCTCGGGACAGGTTCATAGTGGACTACTTCTTCGCTTGATGATAAAGTGGAAGAACTTGCCTTCTCCTCCTCCACTGTATGCGGCTCCTCCTTGAACACCACATCACGGCTCACGATGATCTTCTTTGCCTCTTGGTCATATAATTTGTAAGCCTTCTGCTCATCACTATAACCCAAGAAGATACATTTTCTGCTTTTTGGTTATAACTTGTTTCTCTTCTCATCTGGAACATGTGCATAACATTCACATCCAAAAATTCTGAAATGTGAGACAGATGGTTTCTTACCAGTGTAAGCCTCATGAGGTGTTTTTCCCTTAAGAGCCTTTGTATAGCTCCGATTTAGAATGTAGACTGCAGTATTAATAGCTTCAGCCCAAAAATGGTTAGGCAATCCCTTGCCCTTTAGCATGCATCTTGCCATCTCCAATGGTGCGATTCCTGCGTTCCACAACACCGTTCTGCTGAGGTGTATGAGGCGTCGTCAATTGACGCTTGATCCCTTTGCTCTTGCAAAAGCCTTCAAACTCCTTTGAGTTGAACTCACCACCACCATCTGTTCTAAATTTCTTCACACTTTTCCCTGTTTCATTCTCAACAAGTATTAGCCATTTTTTAAACTTACCAAAAGCTTGAGCCTTATCACGAAGGAAGTACACCCACATCTTCCTACTGTAGTCATCGACAATCAACATAAAATAAGAAGATCCCCCCAAGGCCTGTGTAGGCATCTTACCACACAAGTCAGCATGCACCAACTCTAGAGGAGCATGTGCTCTATTCTTGCTTTCTTGTGGAAATGCCTTTCTTTGTTGCTTGCCCATCATACAAGCTTCACATGGTTCCTTCAATTCAGTTATTGTAGGTAGGTGAGCAACCATACCTTGCTTTTGCATCTCCTTCAATACTGCAAATTCGACGTGTCCAAACCTTTCATGCCAAAGCTTACTTGTGCCCACTCCAGCGGTGGCTGTAAGAGCACTTAGCTCATACAGGTTGTTCCTTCTTTCTCCTTTGCCAACAATTGTGCCAGCACTATCAATAATTTCTGCACTTGTCTTCTTGAACCTCACTTCATGACCAAGATCAGTTATGGCAGCAACTGATAAGAGATTTCTCCTGATTTTGGGAACATACAACACATTTGAAAGCTTTTTGACTTCACCATTTGCAGCAACAAAAGAAATAGTACCTGTGCCCGCAGCAGGGCATTTAGCATCATTTCCAACCGTCACAGTGATGGATTCTTGTAGAGGCTGCATAGAACTGTATAGACCTTTCTTGTTGGTCATGTGAAGGGAGGCCCCACTATCCAACACCCAAGAGTCAGTGGTAGATTCTTCTTGCGCCGAGGAGCACACTTCCTCAATGGTCGCCATGAATAATTCCAACTCTGCTTCAGCCGTATTGGCTGTCTCTTTCCCTTTACTTTTAAGAGTACCATTCTTTTCATCTGCCTTCTTGACACGACAATCTGCAATTGCATGTCCTTTCTTCTTACAGTAGAAGCACTCTCCTTGAAACTTCTTCTTTCCGCCCTTCTTCTTTTTGTCACCATCATTTTTGGTGGAGGAAACACCTTTGCCTTTTGCATTGGCAGAGAATGCAGCATCTCCATTGTTGCTTCCTTCTCGGGCTTTCAGCCTCAACTCCTCCTCCATTAATAATGCACAAAACTCCTCAAAAGTCAAAGCTTGAGGTCTCACCTGAGTATTAAGGGCAGTTACTAGTCCATCAAACTTTTGTGGACAAATCCGAAGACACCTCCGAGCTAGCTCTTCGCTAGTCTTTTGTATCCCAGCGCCAGCCATCTGGTCGCGCAGATTCTTAATCCGAGTGATGAATGCTTCAACCGTCTCTCCTTCAGCAAACTTCTCCGCTGCTAGTTGATTCTCCAAGTTTTGAATCCTTGTTTGGTTTCGTGTTTCATACTGACTCCTTAGTACATTCCAAGCCTCTGACGCTTTGGTTGTATGCTGAATCAGAGTCAAAACACTGTCAGAACAGCTTGTAACTAAGGCACACAATGCATCTGCATTCCTTCGTTTCCAAGCTCGTAGAAGATCTGCATTCGGAGGAATCATCACACTAGGATTTGATGGGTCGGGGGTAGGCTGTGGTTTTGCGTCAGTCCCCAGCACAGTCTCCAGAAGCTCATATGAATCAAGGATAGTTGTAATTTTGAACTTCCACAAGGTGTAGTTTGTACCATCTAACTTGCCTTCACTGAAGGTTGGTGGATGAATCCTCAGTGTTTGAATAGCCGGTACAGCAGCACCACCTCCTGCACCGCTTCCTGATGCGCCAGAACCGCTTCCCGGAGTCAACATCGTTTCTCTTTGCTGTTGAAGCCTTTGCCTCTTGCACGCTCTCCGATCTCTAGGGCCCCTTGGGCTCTGATACCATGTAAAATATTACACGGCGCAGCGAACAGAATCTGAGAAAGAGATAGAGAGTACACAACAGATAAGAGGAGAATCAGTAAATTCTTTAACTCCAAATAACTGATACAAAGATGGCTCTGTCCACCCGTGCGCTTCCATTGTGTGAAGCTTAGATGGCGATCTAGACAGAAGATAGGTGAAGAGCTTAAGGCTAGCTGGAACAACAACTCTGACTAGGTGAAAGATGAGTGAGTGATGGCTGCGAAGGGGTTTATCTTTTATAGCCCGCAAAGGTCGTTAGGTCGGCCTGTTGACCCGACCTACCATATGAGCCTCCACTAGTTGGCCAGAGAATATTCCAGGGAATATTTCCTTTACCATCGGGCCGGGCCCCTTGGGACCCCCCAGCCACTCCCTTACCACGCAACTCAATGCAATATGCCTCGAGTTGCTACCAGCTTAACCACTCCGTCTAACCCAAAGATTAGACCCACAACAGTCACCTTTTTGCCATCCGGTCACATAGACCTCATCTGATATACAAGTCAGGACTCAACCAATGTTCGGGCTCACATTTGGCTTCTCCTCATAATGGGGGCCTTACAACTTTGAGCACCATGGATCATTGGTAGCACCTAATGAGGGTGGGGCATTGATCATATCTAACAGTTTACTTGCTGCTTGCATGGTGAACTAGCCACTTGTAGTGGTAACCTTATTTTTTACTGCCATAATCTTGTTTCATGTGGTAGTATTGTGGTCTCCTACAGCAAAGTTGCAATTTTATAAGGGTTGCAAGAATATAGATTGTTGTTGTAAGAACATGAGGAATGTTGATTGCTATTATAGGAATAACAAAAATGCTAGTTGTTGCTACAGGCACAGGAAAAACTCAGCTTATTGTTGTAGGTATAGGAAAAATGTAAGCTACTATTGTAGAAAGTTTGGTTGCTGCTACCTATACGAAGTCAAGATACTGTCATAGGAATTCAGAGTCCGATAGTGTTTACTGCAAAGCCAAGGAAGCGGAAAACGATGCATCAAGAGGAAAAGCACAAGGCAGAAAAAAGAAAAAGGTGCCCTATAAGAGAGTGGGCCTGGAAGAAATCTAAAAGCATGGGAACAACCACCAGGAGTAAAGATGCAACCATGGAAGCTGCAAGAAGGCAAAAGCAAGAGGCGCACCTTTAAATATAAAGGCGCAACCAAAAAATTTGTAAAAGAGCGCCATGATCCCTCATGTGCAATTTGTAACCAGTGGTAGGACTAAGCTAGAAAGAGAGGAGGACAATGGGCCGGCCATGTAAGAAAAGGGGGATAAGGGGATGACCTCCCAAAAGGGATTTGGGGTTTTGTATATAAAGTTCAAAAAGTGAATGAGAGCTCATTCTTGGCATGTGGCAAAAATTTTCTTTTTCCTCTTCTCTTATCTTCTTGTTTGTGCTTGAGTGAGGGAGTGAATATGTGAGAGTGAGGGATTGAGGAGAAGAAGCTCCCCATCTCCTCTCTTCATCTTCTTCTCTTCTCTTCTCTTCTCTTGTCTCGTGCGGCTATGGAGGATGGAGCTTGATGGAGAGGGATTGAGGTTGCTTGAGCTTGCCTAAAGGATCATGGAGCTATCGATGTGCAAGAGAGAGGAGGGTACTCGATCGAGCATCAAGGTAAGCTCACTACACCCCATGGGTAGGGATAGTGCGTTTGTTGAGAATCAGCAATCACACTCAAACAGCCTCTTTGTATGGAGTCTCAGGGTCAAGGACATGCATGCTAACTTATCCCATATGCACAATGGTGCCTACTGCAGTTTCCTACTTTCCTATAAAGCATTGAACTTGCTTCCTTTCTTAATGCAATGATAGTACTCTTTTCATTTCAGTAAAGTGTCAATGTCATTGTCCACATACACAAGATTGTGTTTATGAGTCCAAGTCTCAATCTTGGAACCTAATTCACTTGTGTAACAAACAATGTCCTTTCCATCATGAGTCTACACTTCTTTTTCCATCCTCCATAGCTTCCGGTTTTGCCATGCTCTAGATCCCGCATTTCTAACATGGTATCAGAGCCCAGTTGGGCATGGCATTGCTTGTCTAGCCTCTCTTGATTCCTTTCAACCTCAGTCTAGCTCAATGTCAGCTCATGACTTCATCTCCCAACTCTACTCTCACTGAAGCTTCCATGGCAGCCATAGCCAGCAGCACCCTGTCAGATTGAGCTGCTTATATCTCACTCCACAGGTCAAATCTCTTGGAGCTTCCTTCTGGAAAAGTATTCCCCAACTCATAAAGCTTCCATGTATCACATCAATCCAGGACATTGGACCATCTGGAGCTCAGCATTGTGAAAATCCCCAATCTCTGCTCTGTGTCTGCCATAGCCAGACATGACCTACCTTACTTGGAGCTTCCATAACTCTTCAACCAGGCCATTTCAGCCCACGATTTCTTCTAGGGAGTTGTTCCTCTGCTCAAGGCGCTTCATCCTGGCACAAATCGATGACATTACTGCGCCCGGGCTTCAGCATTGCGAAAATCGCGGAATCCTGTCAGAAATGCGCTTGCTGCTGTTCGACGTGCCTGCGTGCTACATACTGTCCACGATTTTGATGATTATGATAGGGCTTTGGTAGCCCATGAAATCAGCTTCCTAGGCATATAAAAATTTTTGAAAATGATCCACTGTAGCTCCTGCAATCTGAGAAAAACCAGGCCCCTGTCTCAGAAACCCTAATTCCACCATAGCCAAAGCTTCAAAATCTTGACATTTTTCACTGTTTCTCTCACTGAAGTTATCAACAGTGATTTTAATCACTGAGCAATACTCTCTGAAGTTCATTAAAGTACTGTCACTTAGATCTGAAGGCATCAGCATCAAATCAAGAAAGGGAAGATCACTTGGATTTTAAAAGAGTAAAAGACTTTTGCAGATTTGGTATTCATTGACACTTAGTTAGTGTTTTTTAACACTTGTGTCTCTCAATCAATTCTTCTGTTGCTCAAATCTAATAAGTCTGAAGTTGATTTGCTACTGTTCCCGTAAATCTAACATGGGAAAAGACTCTCCAAATGCTCGATTCAAAGGAGTCGGGTTCCACTCTTGGCAAACCTGCATCAAGCTCATCCTGATGAAGAAGGGTCTCTGGGCCATCACAAATGGCAAAGAGAAGAAACCTCGAGACACGGACCTTGCAACTACTTGGCAAAAGAATGATGACAGAGCTTAGGCCATTATCAAATTGGAGCTAGACGACAGTTATATCCATCATGTGGATAACTGTGAGACCTCACAGGATACATGGAAAAGACTTGACACCCTGTTCGGTGCACAATCTAAATCATCAAAGTATGGTCTCCTAATTGAGTTCTTCAGGCTTGAAATGAAGTCCAGCACATCACTTGCCACACATCTTAATTACATGGAAGGACTCCTAACCCAACTTGCAGGAATCAACATTAAAATGGATGAAGATGTTTGCATCGGTGTTCTACTTAAGAGCTTGCCTCCTGAATATAATAATGTATCAACAACTTTAATCAACATGCCAAATCCTGAACTTGTTGATATCCAGGCATCACTGTTAGAAGAAGAAAAGAAGCTAAAAACTAAAGAAGAACCAAGTACCTCTAGAGATGAGCATGCATTATATGTTGGCAACAGGTACAAAGGCAAGAAGGATCAACTCTTTTGTGACTTCTGCAAAAGGACCGGACACACCGAGAAGTTCTGCCACGCAAGAAAGAGATCCCAAAAGGCCTATCTAGTCGCAGTCAAAGAAGAAGAAGAAAATGGAGCAAAGGAAGAAGAAGATGAAGATGAAGACCACCAGGATCGGAAGGACAAGACTCATCAGTCCTTGTACTCTCATAATTCTGATAGACTGTTTTAAAAGCCTTGTACTTCCTTGCCCTAATGCTTCCTGCCATAAGCTTTGTAAACTCCTTATGTAACTTGGCATTACAGTCCCTGTACACTTTGTGAGGTCCCTGTTACAGCCTCTGGATGTCCACCATGTTTATGGTACCCACACTTAGCTTTTTCTGCGACAGCCTCTGGTGTTTTGCCATGTCTATGGTATGCCCACACTTTGCAGGTGGTTCTCATTACAGCCTCTACACACTCTGTGCCTTTCCTAGTTGTGATTGAGGAGGGGTGTTGAGAATCAGCAATCACACTCAAACAGCCTCTTTGTATGGAGTCTCAGGGTCAAGGACATGCAGGCTAACTTATCCCATATGCACAATGGTGCCTACTGCAGTTTCCTACTTTCCTATAAAGCATTGTACTTGCTTCCTTTCTTAATGCAATGATAGTACTCTTTTCATTTCAGTAAAGTGTCAATGTCATTGTCCACATACACAAGATTGTGTTTATGAGTCCAAGTCTCAATCTTGGAACCTAATTCACTTGTGTAACAAACAGTGTCCTTTCCATCATGAGTCTACACTTCTTTTTCCATCCTCCATAGCTTCCGGTTTTGCCATGCTCTAGATCCCGCATTTCTAACAGCGTTGGCTATGTGGGAGGTAGCCATGGCCACTTGGCTTGAAACGCTTGAGCAATAACCGTAGGTCTCAGGGGTTGAGCTAAAGAGAGCTCCCTTCATTTTGGTTTCGTTGTTGGGACCAACAATGGATTCAAGCCTTGAGCACCGAACACTTTAAATCAATCATGCAAGTATGGTTTCATCCCCGAAGAACCAGTGCTTGATGTAGATAGGAGATTTAGACATTTTAATGTGCAAAATAAGTAATTATTTTGGGTTTTTGATGTGTAGACAAGTAGGATGATTCAACAAAGCATTGTCTTGTGATTTTTGTTTACATTAAGGTAGGATAGGACTAAAAGATTGTGAGAAAACAGTAGGGTTTTGCTAACTGTAAACATGGCACAACAAAAAAAGAGAGGGAAAAAGATAGGCTTCTAGGCCTAATGACTAAGGAGGGTGAGTTGAGAGGTAAGGACTGAGTAAGGCAGGACCCTAAAACCCCAAGGATAGGGGAAAATTGCTCATTTCTATACACTGAGAGTGAAAAAGAGAGCTTGAAAGAGAGAGAGAGAGGGTTGTAGGTCAAGGAAGAGATCATGTCCGTTGATTCGGAGCTTTTCGACCACCTCAGGTGGATACAAAATTTCCTTCTTGTATATTTTCTTGATTTCAAAAGTCTTGTAGGAAGCCACAACCACTGCGTGGAGAAATTGGCCAAGATGCATCACGACGCGCCATCAGGTTTGCAGTCGCATCGGACCACTGTGTCCTGGTCCATGACTCCCAGAGTCGGGTAGTCAGACTGTCCCACTGGGAGAATCAGACCATCCAACTCTAGGAGCCAGACTGCCACCGAGGGTCCCGATCAAACCACCCGTCTAGTTGGATATACTTTGATAGTCGGACCAAGCCCTTTGGTCTAATCAGATCAACTGTCCGATTGCACCTGTCCAGTTGGACGACCTTCCCCAATTGGACCATTTGACTAGTTCAATTGTACCACCAATCAATTGGATGGATACCCAATTGCCAATCGGACCAAACTCTGTGTTGGACTAGTTTGGTCTGATATCGGAGCATCCAATCGGATGCACCAGTCGTGGACCATCTGACTCCCAGAGTTGGACCACTAGAATCAGATGTCCGATTTTGGGAATTGGATCAGTTGGGTAGAAGACAAAATAACTAGGAATAGGACCACCCCCCCATGTTAGGACCAATTGGGACACATTCCCAACACCCCTAGAAACCCGACCTGGCTCGTTGAAGCCAAAGACAGGAGAAAATCAAAACGGTGTAGTCTAGAAGCGGCCTCTGGTAGCCTGGCCAAGAGACCAGGACAAGAGACCAACCTAACTTAGAGCCATACTAGGTCGTGGACAAGCCAAGGGGCTAGCCATATCTATATGATTGTTTTGTTTTGTTTGCGCACCCCATAGTGATTTCTTTTACATAAGTGCACCAAAAGGATGGAAAGCCTGAATTTGCACTGTGCACAATAGAGCACCTTCTTAGTGGATGAGGGCGGTCAAGATTCCCCCATACCCGATGAACGAGGCTTTGGGTGATGGTTTCTTCCTCTTAGCTCCCTTTGATATCGGAGATTCCCCACTCCTTGGCTTGCTACCCAAGGCTAGTGCTTTAGCAAATTGATCAATGGTTTTCTGCACGTAGCCGTTCTAGTCTATCTCATCTAGCATGCGAGTTGCCAAGCTCTCCAACATGGGCACATTGATTTTGTGCATAAGGGAGTTGTATCATTGGCTGGAAAAGAGGGAATGGATGACTTTTGTATGCATTCAAATCTTTGGGTCATTGGGGATGTTTTGAATGCTTATGCCATCATTTCTCAGGACTTGCTCCTTCCTCATGTTCACCATGACATATACATCCCACTTTTCTCCTTTCCACCTTGGGTTCCAAACCCAGTCCTTCTCCACCATCAAGGTCTTACTCAGCTGAATTTGAATTTGCTTCGCTCCTTCTCCCTCCCCACAGTCACCGTCCCACATTCCGTATTAGGGTTGTAGGTCCTCAAGAAGTCCACACACTTGGCAAGGTCTCTTGTTCGAACTTCTCAATGTACTTGTGGCTCAGTTTGAGCTTGTCTCTCATGAGGCGGTACGTAATGACTTTGCCTTGCTCGAGACATCATAATAGACAGAATACCCAACTCACTATCCAAACTGTTGCTGTTAGATGACTCATAACCTGTTGTAAGTGGACCTGTCACATCCTCAAGCATATTTTCTTTTCCCTTATCCAATCTCCCCCTCACTGACATATCCGTGTTAGTGGATGTAGGAGTAAGACTCTGCAAGTGTCTTGACCAAGGACTTATTGTAGGTGACCCATCACCTGTAGGACCACTCATAGATGTACTCACTGTAGATGTACTTTTAGCATTACTAGTGCTGGCTAATCCGTTAGTAGCCACTGCAACCGGATTACCATACCACGATGCCATCTCATGTATTCTGCCATGTTATTGGTAATCCAACCTTGAGATAAACTGCTAATTTCATTATGACTCAATGCCAAGGATCTTTAATGACTACCCCTATACTCCCTTTCTTGTGGGGACCCATGGACGCTTCGTCAAAGTACATTGTGTATATCCACAATGGGTTCACACAACCAACCATCGTCAACTCTACTCGTAATTATGATAGTCAAACTTTAGCATATTCTGAGGATGTACTGAAGGCTCCATCCCACCCTCTTCATTGAATGCAACAGGGATGCTTGTCAATATTTGTAAGTAGTGATGAGACAGAAGACTTTGATTTCCCAAATGAATGATCTGTCCTCTTGCTCAATCACTTTATATCCTTTACTCCACCAGATAAGCTTCCCCTGATGATATCTCTGATCCAAGTAGAGGTGTTCCAAATAAGGAATCAGTCACCCCATCAACCTCTTTCGTCTCTTGGAGGTTCTCAATCAGCCCAATATTGGTCTGCAAGGTATTTATTTCGTTAGTTAATTTAGAAATAATAAGGTTTAATATTATTAAGATTAACCTTATTTTTGAATTCCACTCCCTTAAGATCAGCTGTCGTGGATTTATTCTTCCCTATTCTTACAATCTTGTAAGAACTGCCATCCCATTTGGGCTCAAGTTTTCTTGGAAATAGTTCTCTCCGTGAATCATAATAGTGAACTAAAAACCCCTTCTTAAAGGTATATTTATTTGCTTTTAGATCATGCACTCGCTTCATCCAACACTTAGCCACTTCCTAGTGCAACCGACTCTGCAATTTGAGCTCATCTAGTGTCTCTTCATAGCTCACTACTATTACTGTCACTTCAGTCTTCTCTTCAGTCTTCAACAACTACTTCTTCCATTTGTTTTAGCTCTTTTGAACTTAGATTCATCTTTTCCAAAAGTTAGAAAACTTTCCCAAAGTCACACATACATTCTACAGAACACTTATAGAAGATCTATAGAACAGAACAGAACAGGAATAGAGCAGAGACAGAGGCTCTACCGAAGGTCTTCAGAGGGTTACATAAGGTCATCAGAGAACAATAGATCCTCATAATTCATACCAAAACCATTCCAAACTATCAATAACTATTCAATAAGCTTTCAAAAGACCTCAACCTTCAGCAATCATCAATCATGCTTTATACAGAAGAAAATCAGAACAACTTTAGCTTGAAACAATAGACATAATGTGGCATGTCTCTAGAGAACTGCCAAGTCCTGCTGAGATATAGACGGAATCATAGGGACACTAGGACTTGGAGGGATGGACCATGACTGCACCAGTTGGTCCTTCAACTGTTTAATCTAGGAAGCTTGAGATTCCACTGTATTGTGAGCACTTTGCAAAGTTGACAGTTTCATATCCAAAAGAGTCTTAAACTCTTGAGCTTCTTTGGACATTTTCTCTTTCTCTTTCGAAACTCTAGTGACCTCTGACTAAGCTTCCGCTAACTAAGTTTTCAAAGAAGATATTTCTTTTCTCTGGGTCTCAATCATTTGTATATGTTGCTCCATCTGCTTAAACAGTTTGGAAAGAGTGTCTTTAGCATAGGCTAGCTCTGTGGTTGCCTTATGCATCTAGTCTTTGGATTGCATCAATTATTCATAGAAAGAAGAATATAACTATTGAACACAAGCTGTCACTGAGAGTTCAATAGAACTCTGGATGTCGTTACAAAGGAAAGGAATGGCATCCCTTGTCACTAAGCTATTCAACGAAGGAACTGATATATCCAAAGAATCCTCTTGATGTGCCCTGAATAAGTTGTTGCATGTGAGGTAGGCAAGGAGGTCACTTCCAGAGGTAGTAGATACTGACACTGAAGGAATGATTGGTGGAATTGTCTGTGCTACATGCTTCAAGCACTTCTGCTAAATGACCAATGGAGGAGGGGAGTCAGTATCCTCTATGTCAATGGATTCTAAATCTTCTAAAGGTGGAGGGGGAGGAACTGGATCAGATGGAGGAGGAGGTAAAACACCCTTCTTAAGACTTGAATATGTCAAGAAAGCATATAAATATAAACCATAGGTTACATTGGTAGCATTCCCTCTAGTCACCTTGACAAAATGCTAGTCCATCTTTGTAAGAAGATAAGTACTCCAGTCAATGGAAACCCCTTTTAAAACCATCTTGGAGGCTGTGAAGAGATCCTTGGACAAATAGTGAGATGGTGTCTTGGTAGGTATGAACCTGTCCTAGAGAAATTGACATACTAGCTTCCATAAAGGATCAATGATCATTAAGAAAGACACTCCTGAAGTGTTAATCACCTTCTTGACATCGAGGACCTCTTTAGTTTGCTTTTGTAACAGCTTGAGGATCTCTTCATTTGAGAATAACCATCTGGCTGTGACAAAGGTTTCTCCTTTGTAGGGAAGAGACAAAGCCTTCCTAGCACTCTAGGTGTCAGGACCATGGAAGTACCACGAAATAAGCCCGATTTCTTACTGTATGACACGAAAAACTCATCATAAAGGGCTGGATCATTTGGAATCAGAGGGAGTGGAGCAGCCACAAAAGATGCAAAGCCAGCTTTCGCAATAGGCTCAAAAGTCAGTAGGGAAGAATAATCCCTATTGATTAATGGGACATACTGAACAGGAGGAGGATCTTGAGGCGCCATTCAGATAGAATATACAGTGAATGCCTACAAAACAACATAATATCTATACAAAAGAAATCGACCAGAATAAGTACACACAAACGTGACTAACCGACTGACCACCCCAAACAATCCACATCCTAGAAAAAATTCGGCATGACCCCTACACATATGCGGTCGAAAGCTTCATGCTATGCAACAAACATTAACCTGGGACCCCGTATTAGGAAAAAAAGAAAAGTACAGACCCCAACTGTAATCAGATCATACAATCAAACCATAATACCTCAATAACCCTCTTAGGATGACATAACCAGAACTTCGGTAAGTAATAACAACTTGAAAGACTACATGTGCCCATCCCACGAAACGTATTTATTGAAAATGGAAAAAAGTGTAGTGAGGGGAATGATTTTAGTGAAGGGTTCGTTTTAATAAATTATTAACAATGGTTGAAATTTTATTAGGTTGTAAATCTTAATAAGAAAACAACAGTTCATTTTTAAATTATTAGTTACATTAATGTGAACGGTGCTTTTAATGAGTCCCCGACTTCGATACCCAGACTCAGGTCTCTAAATGCATATTCATTGATTAAAAATTAAGTGTGTTTTTAACACTTTTTGTGTAGTGCATGCACTTGTGACGGCGGGTTTATTTTTATTAAACTTAGATGTGTCTGTAGTGCACAAAGTGCATGCTAAGTGAACAACGGGTTTATTCCAATTTATTGGAAAAAGGTGTGTTTGGCGCGAGTGCACGTGGCATGGTGGTGTTTAGGATTCATTTTAAGAATTAATTGTGAATTTTGGGATAGCGAAAAATAAAAAATAGGAAGGAAAAAATAAAAGTACATGGAAGTGGGTATGTATGTATGCAATGAAATGGAATGTGCACGTCTCAATCCCAAGATGTAAGTCAGTAGTCCAAAAAGGAAAAAAATAATGAATTGAAAATGATGTGACATGTCAAGGCAAGGTTAGTGGAGGTATATTTGTTTGATGTGTGCGATTTTTTTTTTGTTTTTGTTTTTGTTGATTGTGTTGTTAGGTTGTTTTTAATGTGTGTGTATAATATATATATATATATATATATATATATATATATATATATATATATATATATATATATATATATATACTAAAAGTGATATCCGATGTTTGCTTGTTTGTTTGTTTTTTTTAAAAAAATATGATTAAAATAGGATAAATGGGACACATGAATATGTTGTAAATTTTTATGGTGAGGTTTCAGCAGTCCACCATGAGTGAAAACTAGACCATCAAGTTTTAACAATGTTTATGGATTCATCCAGTATTTTTCAACTTATTTTTGGAATTGGAAATGATTTTTTCATGAATTAAGATATTAAATTTAGTAATTTTGCCTTAAAATAATAGTTGAACCATTTGGTAAAGCATTTTCAGCGTATGGAACATTCTAGAAATATTGAGATGAGTTGGTGGAAATTTTTGAATTTTTTTGAAATAATTTTTTATTTTTAAATGAAATTTATTCAATTTTCAATGGATTTTGAAGGATTTTTAATATTTGTAATTTTTTTGCAATTTATTTTCTACATTTCAACCAAAAAAATAAACTAGAAAATTTTCTAATTCGGTAAAAGATTTTTAAGCTATTTTTTTGATTTTCAATTGAATTTTTATGATTTTTAAGGAAAATTTAGGATTTTAGGTGTTTTCTCAGGTTTTTAATCGAGTTTTGAAATTAAAAATAGGTACCCGGGCTGCATGTGAACAGTTGTGTGGAAATGAATAACACAAAATCAAAAACCAGAATAGGGGGATGTAAAAATGAAAAGTATGTCATTCGAAGGGACGAACTAGGCTATAAGATTGGATCGGGAGTTTGGTGAATGTAGGAAATGTTCACATATAAAAGGAAAAAATTACGCAATAAAAGCAACCACAAGGGAAACAGCCTCGACGACAGGGGGTACGAGGGTTGGTGGGTGAGGAAGGGACCCCATCAGAACAGAACTAGTATGGGGTAGACATGCATGATTGGGTAATGACATATGCAGGAGGTATGCACATCAAACGCGTAGGGACATGTCCCCATACTTAAGACCTTACCGGTTAGAGTAGATTGATCGACACGGCCACGGACTTGTCAACCGATTGGACGCTGGTGTCCCCACACTTAAGACATAACATACACTTGCAAAAAGAAAAGTAGGGTTAGGAACACTTGGCCCATTTCGTAGATGGTTGAAGGGAACCACCATTGTTGATGTAGAAAGATTGAAGCCGTCGTCGGGCGGCAAGAGGGACCAGGGCTCGCCACAGAACACGTCCAGTATGGTAGGGACCATGCAACATCACCCAGGGAGGTAGTTTCATGGATAAAGTTCATCGATTCACGTGTCGATGATGAAGAATAGAACTCTCAGCTCACGGACACTCAAGAGGATGATAGAACAGTCGCCCACCCCATGACGCACATCGCTCAATGATTAAGCATGAAATCCCATAACTCACGGCCATTTTAGAATTGATCAAGGGGAAAGTGATTGGGAGGGAGTATGCCAGTGTGCACAATTGATAGTGCATCCGTGCATTCCACTCATTTGGCATAGGTGCAAGGAGGAAGGATAGGAAGTTGTGTAGTGCAGTGCTCAGAATAGAGTGACATGTCCTGTGCCAATGGCAGAGACCCGTCCTGTGTGTGCATAGGGAAACAAAAACGTACCTAACTCCCATTTCATAACGTCCCTCAATCTCACCTCTCGGAATTGATTGAGGAGAAACGCCAATCACACTCAGCCCACCCTTTGTCTCACACTCTGTTGAAAGATACAGAGGGCAGTCCATTCTTGAAACCCATTGATGTAATCCTCACATTCACTTGTACATAGGTTGTATGCCTTGTGCGCATTTAATGGTGCGACAGTGCATCCCTCCCTATGCCAGCATACAGTGCAAGAAGGAAGGCCAGGGAGCCTTATGGTGCAGTGGACAGGAATAGATCATGTGTTGTGCATTGAGAGGCCCAACCCATACGTATAACACTCCATTCACACATCTCGCCTCTCATTTGATTTGAAGGGAAAGACTGGTCACTCACCCCACCCTCTGTCTCACACTCTTTTGATAGATACAGAGGGCAGCCCATACTCACATCCCCATCCTATTAGGATGAAAGCTCGCATCACTCAAGGGGTTGATGATGAAGATTGCGTCGGCTATTGTTGTCACCAAAGTGTTGAATATGATGCGTACCCAGGGAGGTAGCTGACAGGTCCGGTACTTCAATGATTCGTATGAAAGGTCGTCTATTAAGGAGGGCAGACAGACTGATATTGCAGAGACAGCGCACCAAGGGAGGTGGCTTCAAATTGCTTGCGGAAAGGTTCTGCTGATGAACAGCTATCCTGAACTATGGGGTGTTACTACCTTTTCCACAGTTAGCTTCTCGCCCAAGAGTGTTTCCACCTTTTCTTGGAACGAGGCCTGCTATGATAGAGAATTTCTTCCTTTTCTCCCATAACAGTTTGTTTATTTTGACAGATGATTTTTTGATACCGAGAAGTGCTTAAAAATAGCCAAAAATTACAAATATTAGGGGAAAAATAGACTTCGTTGAAGGCGGTGGTGACAATCAATACGATTTTAAGCGGCAAGTCCCTAAAGCGCTAGTGCTAATTTTCATGGGAAATGAAATGATGGCGGATGACTGAGCTCGAGTTTTTCTAAATGAAAAACGACATCAGGAATCCAACGCAAGTCTCGGATCTCAATTTTGAGGTCGTTTGATTCCCCATTTAATCCCTGCAAGGTTCGGAATTGTGAAGCGGCTACTGGATCTGGAAGTCAAGAAGAGCATGATGGAGTCCAACTTTGTAGATTTCGATGCCACGGAGCCAGCCATCCAATTGGATCGCAAATCGGAGTCCGTTTGCACCCCCAAACAGGCTGAAAATCCTTCATAGTAGTGTGAAAGTGGTTTTTTTTGAAGTGGACATTTTATAAATAAAATGAAATGAAACTCTAAATGAAGAAAACATGCAAAAACATGTCATGATGCAGGGAGGGGAGTTTTTTAATTGAGGCCCTATTTTTTGGGGATGTATGTGCCTCTTGGATACTCAATCATGTAGAGAGAGAAGGGAAGATCCCTGATCCATGCAGAGAGGGCAATATTTTGATGGTAACCACATGCAATATGATGAATAATAAATAGAGAAAAATAGCACAAAAATGAGGAAAATTAGGTTTTTTACGCTCAAAAAATATGGAAAAATAAGATTTATGTGTGTGAATGTTTGGCAAGGTTAAAGCATGAGGTCAAGCCTCAGTTTAGCCTTGTCGTTTATGCTATAGTCCGTGTTCATTGCTTTTTACATACAAAAATGATACAAAACAACCATTTACACCTATGCACCGCATCAACACCTAAATGGTGAGGGGAGGATGAAGTTTGTGCGACGATCTAATTACTGAAAATATACAAATTCTGATTTCCCTCTTTGTGCATAGCATTTAGGGATTGTTTCATAATTAAATATAAGTGATTAGTAGCATAGAAGTTCCGGTGCTAGTCCCTAAAGCAGCACATCACGTAATGATTAGTTAAAATTCATGAAAGGGCTATTTTTCGCACCTCACATGGCTATTTTTTAAAATCATAAAATGGTTGTGTACAATTATCATACACCTTGCATCAAGCATGCCATGTGGTATCTCCTGGAATGCATTGCAATTGATTGATAAACTTTAACCAACGCTGAGAGGACACATGAAACCTAAGCTGTAAGGTTTAAACGGTGTTTCCGTTGGGAAAAGTTTTGTGAGGAAAATTAAAATCTCCTGGAATGCTGAATGATGAAAGAGTGGAATTTGTGCGAATCTTATGTGTTAGTGACGCATCTTGGGGCTAATCCCCGAGGTGTAGGAGAGTCGCAGTGGAGCTGCGGCAATCAGCCGAGAGGTGCTTCCCTATGTGTGTATTACAAGGCATTATGCCTATATGTTATGGGATCTCCCTCTGAGGAGAAGGGAAGGTGAATGTTGGACTACATATTGGATATAAACGCAAAATCGTCATAAGCATTTAGTGCAAAGTGAGTCTTAGACGTTCCTGGCCCACGAGGCCATGTGGTGGGAGTTGGGAGTAAAGGTGCCTCCGCCTAGCCGCTCATGTATTACTACAGTGACAGTCACAGCCACTGCACACACTGTAGGTGGTGGACGCCTGTCACCGTCACTTTATTCTTTATTATTTTAGTGACAGTTTGAATAAAGGAAGGCCTGGTCACACATTGTGATTGTTGGAGTTTCCATTTCTTGTCTCTCTCTTTCTTGCTCTTGCTCTCTCGCCATAGCTCTCGAGTGCAAGCTTCGATCCCTCTCACCTTTCAACTGGTATCAGAGCATGGCTTCCTGACTTATGAGCTTGGCTCGTGGCATTCTCGGCTTCCCATCGACTCCCCACTCGCATTGGGTCTCCTTCCCGACAGCCATAGCTCATTCTCTTGAGCTCCCGTCACTCCTCGAATTCCCAAGCTTCTTCCCGGACTATTGAGGTACCATTAGGGCATTGACATTAAGGTATTGCTTTATTATTTTAGAGATTTATCTCAGTCCACAGGTCTAGGTAAACAGGGTTTTCACACGTTGTGGGCAGCCATAGCTCACACCTCTTAGAGCTTCCGTCACCTGGATCTTGCTTCCAGCCTATCAAGGCTTGCTGAGGCTTGGTATAGGCCTTCTTTGGCCCCCATTTGTGCCCCCTTTGGGCCCCATTGTTGACATGTGGGACAATAGACCCCCCCAGCCAGTTCACGTTTTTTTTACGCCTGTTTCAAAATCTGGCCCAAAAATCACTCTTTTTGTCATATCTCGAGCATTTGAAACCTGATTCAGGCAAGGTAAGAGTCTAAGTTGGGATTTTGGAACTCTCCGGATGCAATGATGATGTTAGATTTGTCAAATTCTAATGAGAGAATATTTTGCAACAGATTTTAGGTCTGAGACAACATGTATTTGTATGCCTATGGCTTATGTGATGCTTCTACTGATGTTTATTGATACCAGATCACTTGTGGATGTTATGCCTCTTATGTGAGACAAATTTGGAGCTGATTTAGCTCATCCATTGAATGTTTTGAACAATCCCAAATCTGTCCAAAACAGGGCAGCCACCTGTTACTTCAATTTTATGCTTACAGGTCTTGGCATTTGATGCCCGATTATGCCCGGTTGGTGCCTATGCATACGAGAATGTATGCCTATGGATTTGAGCTTGGATTGAGCACTCATTTGCTTAGTTTACAGAGGTTATATGCTGCTGGAAATTTCAGGACGACTGAAGCTATTTATGCTACAGTTAGGTTATGCCTATTGGTCACGGGGTGCTCCTGGCTACTCGTTGGCATTTCATCTATGACATGGTTTATGCCTAGGCTACCCATTACGAGGTATGATGACTTGGTGAATGCTTTATGCTTTGACTGTGGATGGCAGTTGTTTGAGCTCGTCTCGACATTCATTTGAGTATTCCCTTGAGCAGTTGGACATTGACTTGGCTTTTTCCGTTACAACCTTGGATGCTATTGAGGCATTATCTTGGTTACCTGTCTTTGGTACTTTGACTTGGTTTGCTTGAGCTGTTGAGCTCATTTATCTACCTTTTTGTGCTAGCGGGAGCATCTTGTATGCTTGACCGACATTGAGTGGAAGGTTTATGCTATTTTGAGCATTTTGCAGATACTTGAGACCTTGGGATCTCTTACACTTAAATGTTGCATGGTTCATGCACTGATATCTCGGAGTTGCTTTTGACCTAAGCTTGGGCTTTACACTCTTGTGAGTGTACACCTACTAGTGTCAGGTCTTGCCAGTGTTGTGTATACTTTGCCCTATTGTCCAGGGGGTATGCCTACTCACACTGATGGATGCTTTGGTGACATGTTTGGGTGTTTGCTCAGGGTCTTGATAACTATTTGGTGCTGATTTATGCCCGTTTATGGCTGGTCATGTCTTGGTTGTCATTTCTTGACTTGGTGCAGTGATTTAATCAACAATTGCTTCTCACTGTATCCTGCTGTCATTTATTACAGCAAGCATATAACTCCGGACTAACATGGATTTCTCATGCTGAAATATTTTAAAATGATGTACTTTCACTAGTACTTGGTGGGTAGCAGCTTTGGTTACACTTTTACCGCCATTTTCTCTCTATTTTTGTGATTTTTTTGGTCATTTTCTACAGTAAACAGCAAGCAGTTTTGAACTGTCTACAGTCTTCCAGCCTGCATTATGGTGATTTCGTCACTGATCATGCTATTTTCAACATCACTAAGCTTGATGGTACGAATTACTCTTATTGGAAGAGCCAGATTTGGCAGGTGTTGGTGTAGAAATCGCAGATCAAACCATTGAGGTTGAGCGGGCATCTGCCTGCTTGAGCTTGATGAGTTATGCAAGTCCACTATTGTATTATCTCTCATAGAATAGGTTCATTACAATGTATTTGAGGAAAAATAGAGTGCATAGCAGTTGTGGGATACAATCAAGAATCTGTATGACAAGAAAAGTCTAGCGAGTCAGATGTATGGCTGAAGCAGCTTATGGATGTGCGCATGAAGGAGAATGTGACTATGTCTGCTCACTTGAGCCAGCTCCATGCTATACTCAAGAACTTGACTTCGCAGGACATCAATTTTGCAGAGGATGTCACTCCTCTTTTCTTGCTTGGTACTCTTAATGAGTCATGGGATGTATTCCACAATACATTATGTGTCTCTACTGCTACCTTGAAATTATCTGATGTTGAGAGTGCTCTTCTGCAGTAGGAAGAGGTTAATCGTAAGAATTTGGATACCTCTCGTGTGTTGCATGCTATTACAGTTAGAGGTAGGAATGATGGGTATGGAAAGCATGGCAGTGGCAGTGGCAGTGGCTGTGGATGGGATTCTTAGAAATCTCGGTCCAAGTCTCATGGGAAGTCACGTAGCAAATCCCGTGGCAGGAATGCAGATGTTACTTGTCACCATTGTGGGAAAAAGGGCCATATTATGCCACAATGCCATGAACTGCGCAATGAAAGGCACAAAGATAAGGGGAAAGACAAAGTGCAGGATAAGTCTTCTGATCGCAGCATAGTGTTTGCAAAGTCCAGTGTTAAAATTGAAGAGATAAATATTATGCAGCCTGAGGATGTTGATGATGATGATTATATCCTTGCAACTTCTTCTAGTGCTTCGCAGATGACAAAGATACACTCTATGTATGCACAGTGTTGGCTCTTGGACTCAGGTGCATCCTTTCATGTGACACCTTGCCGAGAGTGGTTTCATTCATATCATACTGTTTCGGGTTCTGTGTGCTTAGATGATGAGAGCTCTCTTGATATTGCGGGTATTGGTGATGTTAGGCTGTAGTTTCCTTTTGGCAGCAGTTTTGTTATGCAGGATGTACATCATGTACCTGCTTTGACACGCAGTCTCCTGTTAGTTGGACAGCTTGATGATGCAGGTTATCATGTATCTTTTGGAGACTCTGCATGGAAGATCACTCATGGCAGACTTGTGATTGTGAGAGGTGCCAAGGCTGGCAGCCTCTATCCCTTGATTGTATCCGCTTCTTCCCTTTATCATGTTTTGTCTGTGGGTTCTATCCCACATGTATCTCTTTGGCATGCCCGTTTGGGCCATATGTCTTTGAAGGGAATGAAAATGTTTTCTGGTTTGCAGTACTTACCGCCCCTTGATTATGCATGTTTTGATTCATGTGAGCATTGTCTTTATGGCAGGTAGACTAGATTTACGCATAAGAAGTCTGGTAGGCCATGCATGAGTGAGCCCTTGGCATTGGTATATTCGGATGTCTGTGGGCCCATGCCTTGTCAGTCTATGGGTGGTGCAAAGTATTTTGTTACATTCATAGATGATTTTTCACGAAAAGTTGGGGCTTATCCCATTAAGTTGAAATCCGATGTCTTGGCTGTGTTTCAGAGATGGCTTGCATTGATTGAGAACCAGTCTGGGTATAGGCTAAAATGCCTAAGAATAGATAATGGGGGTGAGTATGTCTCACGTGCTTTTGAGCAGTTATGTGATGAGAGGGGTATTAAGCGTCAGTTGACCACCCCCTACACCCCCCCAGAATGGTTTGGCTGAGCAGATGAATAAAACCATCCAGGAGCGTGTGCACAGTATGCTTAGCCATGTAGGCCTACTACAAAGCTTTTGGGTTGAGGCAGTTAGTACAGTTGTGCATGTCATAAACAGATCACCTTCTAGTGGTTTGGATATCCAGGTTGCAGAGAAGGTATGGACTGGAAAACCTCCCTCTTATGTGCATCTCCGTGTCTTTGGATGTGAGCCATTTTGCCATGTGCCCAGGGACAAGAGAAGTAAGCTGGATCCTAGTGTCAAATGCATTTTCCTTGGTTATGGGGATGCATGCGAGATGGGTTACCGTCTCTGGGATCCGCACGTGCGAAAAGTCATCCGTAGTCATGATGTAGTCTTCCATGAAAACAAGATGCCGGCAGCTTGAGAGAGTTGTTGAGATCTGCAAGGTCATATTTCAAGAGGAGCCGAGAGCTCCCACACAGGCAGTTGGATAGCCTATAGCTGTAGCATGCTTATGGTCAGGGTGTTGGACAGGCAGCTAGGCAGGCAGCAAAGCCTGCCATGAGATGGTCTACTAGAGACAAACATCCACCTGATAGATTTCATCCCTCGATACATAATGTCTTGGTTACAGATCCAGGAGATCCTTTCACTTATGATGAGGCTATGCGCAGGGGTGACAGTCACTCCTGGAAGAGGGCTATGCAGTTTGAGGTAGACTCATTGCATAAGAATGATACTTGGGATTTGGTTTCCTTGCCTACAGGCAAGAAGACTTTGTCATGCAAGTGGGTGTACAAGCTAAAAAGTATCCCTAGTGGACACCCCAAGCCGGCATACAAGGCTAGATTGGTAGCAAAGGGTTTTAAGCAGGAGCATGGTGTGGACTTTGATGAGGTCTTTTGTCCTATGGTTAAGATGACCACCCTGCGCTTAGTGTTGGCTTTGGTTGCTTAGCTTGACTTGGATTTATACCAGGTGCATGTCAAGACGGCTTTCTTACATGGGGACTTGCATGATGAGATTTATATGGAGCAGTCTAAGGGCTTTGCAGAACCTTGTAGGGAGCACCTAGTGTGCAAATTGAAGAAAAGTCTTTATGGCTTGAAGCAGGCACCTAGGGAGTGGTATCATAAGTTTGATGCCTTTATGCAATCACAGGGCTACAACATGAGTGCTATGAATCCGTGTCTTTACACGAAGAAAGCTCGTGATGGTTCTTTATTGATTTTGGTACTCTATGTGGATGATATGCTGATAGCAGGGAAAGCTCATGATGTTCTAGATGCTCTTAAGGCTCAGCTCAAGAAGAGCTTTGAGATGAAAGATCTGGGACATGCCACTCACATACTTGGTATGCGCATTAGACGCGATAGGCATCAGGGACTCCTCTACTTGTCACAGAGGGAGTACATTCATAAAGTCCTTGAGCGCTTCCGCATGTAGGACGTAAAGCCTATTGGATGTTCATTGCCTTCTTATGTGAAGGTATCACATGCTGATTGTCCACAGACACATGAGCAAAGGGCCGTGATGGCCAAGATTCTCTATGCATCCGCAGTGGGGAGTCTTATGTATTCCATGATTGACACTCGTCCAGATATTGCCTTTGCAGTTGGTGCTGTGACACACTATATGGCTACACATGTCAAGAAGCATTGGGATGCCATGAAGGTAATCATGAGGTACCTGAAGGGCACTGCAGATATGTGCATATGCTATGGCAGCCAGGATACAGGAGTTGTGGGGTACACTGACTCTGATTATATAGGACATGTAGATAGTAGGAAGTCCACTTCCGGCTATGTATTCACCTATGCTAGAGGTGTTGTTTCTTGGATGACCAGGGTGCAGAAATGCACGGCCCTTTCTACTACAGAGGCCGAGTATGCTGCAGCCACTGAGGCTTGCAAGGAGGCCATTTGGTTGGGTCGTTTGGTTGTTGACCTTGGTATTGATGCTACCCCTACAGTGCATTCGGATTCTATGAGTGCTATTCAGTTAGCCAAAAATCCGATCTTCCATGCGAAGACGAAACACATTGAGATGAGGTATCACTTCATATGTGGGGTCATTGAGGACAAGTTTGTTGATCTTGTCAAGATCTTGACTGACCAGAATCCTATAGATCTGTTCACGAAAAGCCTCTCTACAGAGCGCTTTGCCTTCCTCAGGAGGTTGATGGGTGTGGGATGAGATGACGCCTTTCCTCATCCTGTTGTACATGTGTACATGTTGTATTATCCTTTTTTTTTCTTTTTCTTTTCACTCCTCACTAGGGCAGATTCACCTTTAAGTGGGAGGTTGTTGGGGGTAAAGGTGCCTCCGCCTAGCCGCCCGTGTATTACTACACTGACAGTCACCACCATTGCACACTGCAGGTGGCGGGCGCCCATCACCGTCACTTTATTCTTTATTCTTTTAGTGACAGTTTGAATAAAGGAAGGCCCGGTCACACATTGTGACTGTTGGAGTTCCCATTTCTTGTCTCTCTCTTTCTTGCTCTTGCTCTCCCGCCATAGCTCTCAAGTGCAAGCTTTGATCCCTCTCACCTTTCAGTGGGGCTGTCTGTCATATGCATGAGGTCCGGCTAGTGCCATAGCCAGTGCCGGCCCATTTTAGGTCCTATCAGTGGTGCGTCCGTCGGGAGCTGTCTATAAGTGGTGGTTTTCGAATCTTGGTCTTATAAGGGACCTACTAGCTTTATTATATAGTTGATAGCCGCCTTGAAGTGGTGGATGCTAATATAGGCAGATTAAAGTTTCAGCCATGAGTATGACGATGAAACCAAGGAATCCCCGTAACCCTAAAGATACCTTGTCAATTCTCAATGGTTTAGTGGGATCTTTGGCTAGAAATGTGGCCGATTACTTTACCCTTTGCCCTGAAAGTGACACCATGCTGGAGTTTGGGTCATTATGGGGAAATGCCCATGGAGTAATCATGAGAGATAGTCCATGGGAGCTAGAGGAAAGATTACGGAGTAAAAGTGATGTTAGGATGGCATAGTCGTTTGTGATCCTCAAAAGCGATAAGTTTTTGAAGGAAAAGACCGTGATACCATTAGTCAAAGTAATATATGCCAATGAGCAAGAGATAACCCTTATTAGAAAGGAAGGTTCTATTAGGACCAACCTTCGATTCTAGGGAAACAATAGCAAATGAGGATAGAATTACTAAAACATCAACATCAAGAGATGGAATAGACTCCTTATTGCGAAGCATAGGACTCCCTAGACCACTCTATGAGTTGGCAGAAAGGGATAGCAAGGATGATATTAACCTTCCTACACCAGTAATGGTGGAAATGGAAGAGGTTGGAGACCCCAAGACACTAGAGTTAGGTCATGAATATGAGGATTTTAATGGCCCAGTGCTGATCCCGAAGGAAATGACTAAATGCCCTCCTCCTTATAGGGATCTCCCAGTGTTTCATGGGCTAGTTAATGAGGATCCAATGGTGCATTTACAAGAATACAGCCTAACTTACCTTGCAAGTGGGTTCAATGATATTCATCGGATGCTCGTATTCTCAAGTACCCTAAAGGGAGAGGCTAGAAAATGGTACTGGAGCCTGCCAAGGGGGTCTATTAAATCCTTTGAGGAGTTGAGTGATAGATTTTTAGATGAATATAAGAAGAAGGTGCCTATGACCCAAGTTTTAGGGCAGCTGATGCAGATTAGGAAAGAGTCCTATCCTTCTGTTTAAAGAATACGCTAGAGCCTTTGATGATATTTTGAGGCTTTGGCCAAGGAGAGCTATTGCATTGCTAGGTGATGTGCTATGTGAGCTCTTTTTAAGTGGCTTAGAGATGAACATGCAAATGCAAGTGGGACTGCGGAATCCTAAGTCATTAAGGGAAGCAAAGATGCATCCCATTAATTATGAGGGACATATTCAGAGATGTTGGGAAAACTTTTGGAGTTTTCCCCTCTCAGTACAAGTGCATCCTAGCTTCCAACCATTTCTACAAGGAGATAACTCACTTGTTGATACCAAGGTAGCCTATGAGAGGAACCTTGGTAGCCAAAATCTCCAAGCAGAAAATGGCAATAGTAGGGATAATATACCCCTTGGGGATAAAAAGATTCCAAGCCCAGTAAGTCCCATCAAGGCTTGCAACACTTCCATGAGAGGTAGTTGTGACAGTGGAATTGATAGAACCATTAGGTCTATAAGCTTAGATGAGCATTCTATGAGTGGTTCTAGTTGTGCTCCTAGTAAGGCTCTTGAGAGACCTTTCCAATTTATAGATGAATCATGCTTTCGAGTAGATGCTATTCCTTTTAGTAAAAGCATGGTTCCTATGGCTAAGCAGTTGTTGCAGAGTGGACAAAGGCAAGTAAAGGCATCTCGTGTAGAGAAGATGCGACATGCCAAAGGTCCACTTGTACTAAATAGAAGCCATAAGGTTGTGAGGCCATCTAGTAATGGTGCTAAATCCACAGTGAGTCCATTTGACCAATGTGGGCAAAGGAGGCAGTCTCTGAGAATATGAAAAGGAAAATGAGATGGTTTTGGAGGCCCAAAATCCCTAAAAATAATGTTGGTGTGTCAGATGAAGGGCTAGGAATTGGATGTGGACATGCTTTGATGGATTCCCAAGAGGATGTGACTAAAGGCCATAATGCAACATCTGACAATAGGGACTGCTGCCCTGAGATGCATCTATGTGATGGGTCTAGGCTCGAAGCTTTGTCTAGTTTGGGTCGTATCATTGACATATGTAATGGTCCAATTAGAGAAGAGTTGAATGATCATAAATCCATGATTTTCCTTGTAGAAGGAGTTACTGGAAAGTTGGGACAAGCGATCCGTTTGAATGACGACCAAGGGGATGAGATATATCAACCAAATGATGTCATTCATTCAGCTCATAGTACCCAAGAAGAGATGGCCATTATTACTGAGATATCAGTAGAAAGGCTTGGGCTAGTGGACCTACAAAGAGCGTAGATCAAGCTTTTAGCTGACTTGCATGAGGAGCATGAGGCTAGTCCTCCGATTTTATGCTATCCTTGGTATCTTGATTAGTTTGATAGGATGTGATGTATATATGCCAAGGAGATCATATATTGCATGGATTAGAGTGAACTATCCATTTTAGGCCAAGAGGGCCAGCTAGTTTGCAGTGGAATGTGCTATTTCTTTAGGCCAAGAGGGCCATTCGTCTGTTTGGTGCAGGTACAGTTAATGGGGTTTTGTTGTAGTGATTGCACCGCGTACAGGTTGACGAAGTTGATGGAGGGAGGCGTTGCTACAAAGGAGCTTCTTGTGGCCATTCCAGGTGGTTTCATCCCCTTTCCGAGTATTTTCCCTTAAGCAATTAATGATATATGTGCGGGTGAGGGTTACTTTCTTTTGTTTGTTGGGGACCGGCACTTAAGGCATGAAGTCCCAGGTTTAGGTTCTGTATATCTGAGGGAGGTCTAAGTAGTCATTGCCTCCTGCAAGGCATTTTCAAGCATTGAAAGACCTGTTTTAGATGGGAGTTCTAGTGACCTGTTCTACAGACCTGCTAGGCGGCCATTCTAGGAGTTCCTGCTAGTTGTGAGGCAGTTAGAGAAGCTTGCCAATAACAAATGATGATGAAAAAAGAAGAAAACCCTTGAATCTCTCAAAGAAAGCATATATATACGGAGGTGTGTAAAAAGGGGTTTTACCCCTACAACAAAAGGAAAGAATGAAAAATCCTTGAGTTGTTGTTTATCACCTTGCGAAGGCCTAGTAGGTTCCTGGGGACGAGACAAGACTCGGGGCTGATGCCTTGTCTTCCTTGGGGTGACATCTTGCCATAAAATAAAGAAAATAAAAGAAGGTTGGAGCGAAAATAAAAGTGAGTGTTAGAAAAGGACTAAGTGTTGCCTCGCGAGGGCTTGGTAGGTTTTTGGGTACTGTGACAGGACCTAAGGCCGATGCCCTATTCTCCTTGGTTCACTACGCTCATCTCCCTCCTTTTTATATGCCCAAGTATGGAAAAATGAAAGCTTAAAAGAAGAAATGTGCTAAAAGAAAATATTTCTTGATCAGGCTATAGGAGTCCTCGCCTAGTAGGAGCTATTGGTTGAGTTGTCCTTAGTTGGGTAGGTAGTTCAGACCACCACTTAGGATGATCTCTTTGATAGTTCTTTTTAGTTTGGTCGTGTTGGAGCAGTTGGTTAGCGATTGGCTTCTGACTTTCTGCAGATTATGCTAGGCCTACTCCTTGTGGATTTCATGCCTTGGTTTTGTCAGGGGGTAGGGTATGAGCTGTGATGTGTTGTGTTGTGTATTTTTTATATCAGCTTGATGCTCCTTTTTGTTGTTTATGTGCAGATCTCTTCGTGGGATTCGACGGGCTGAGTTGCCCTATCCCGTGGTCGCCAATGTGACAGATGATTTTTGATGCCAAGAAGTGCTTAAAAATAGCCAAAAATTACGAATATTAGGAGAAAAATACACTTTGTCGAAGGCGGCGATGGCAATAAGTACGATTTTAAGCAGAAAGTTCCTAAAGCACTAGTGCTATTTTTCATTGGAAATCAAATGATGGAGGATGACTGAACTGGAATTTTACTAGATGCAAAACGACGTCAGGAATCCAACGCAAGTCTCGGATCTCAATTCTGAGGTTGTTTGATCCCCCATTTAATCCCTGCAAGGTTCGGGGTTATGAAGTGGCTACTGGATCTGGAAGTTGAGAAGAGTGTGACGGAGACCAGTTTTGTAGATTTCGATGCCACAGAGCCAGCCGTCCAATTGGATCGTGAATGGGAGTCCGTTTGCACCCCCAAACAGGCTGAAAACCCTTCCATAGTAGTGTGAAAGTGATTTTTTTGAAGTGGACATTTTATAAATGAAATGAAATGAAACTTTAAATGAAGAAAACATGCAAAAACATGTCGTGATGCAGGAAGGGGCATTTTTTGATTGACGCCCCATTTTTTGGGGATGTATGTGTCTCTTGGATACTCAATCATGTAGAGAGAGAAGTGAAGATCCCTGATCCATGCAGAGAAGGCAAGATTTTGATGGTAACCACGTGCAATATGATGAAGGGAATGAAATTTTGATTTTTAGTCTTTCTCTCTCCTTCCTCTCTCTCCTGCATAGAGGCAATTCATGTGCAAGAAATCAAGAAGAAGAGGGGCTGAAGGATGCTTGTCCGACTGTGATCGGGATCGGATTGCTTCAAGATGAAGAGGAGGATGAGGAAAGAGGTTCAGCACTGAAGAATGGTTGCTGGTCGGTCTGTGGGCTGCTCAAAATAATGATTAAAAAACCCGCAACACACAAGACACACGGTATGCTTCAATTTTATGAAGAAATTTGATTGTTTTTGTTGTTTCATGGTCCAAATGTTGTTCATATGCAATGAAATTTGATTTGAACCTTGTTTATATCATGTTTGAGGGCTGTAACTATATAAATGCAGAACCCGTAATGATTTAGAGTCGTTATTAATTCTTTAAAACTTGTAAAATGTCATTTTTGATGGAAATTAGTGGTTTTTTTCGATTTTGAGTTGGAGAAAAGGGATGGAAATGAAATAAAATCAGAGAAAATATTAAGTCTCAGTCAAAACAATACTCCAATATAAATAAATCAGAAAATATCTATTTTCCATGAATAATAAATAGAAAAAAGTAAAAAATGAGAAAAATTGGGTTTTTTGCGCTAAAAAAATATGGAAAAATAAGATTTATGTGTGTGAATATTTGGCAAGGTTAAAGCATGAGGTCAAGCCTCAATTTGGCCTTGTCCTTTATGTTATAGTCTGTGTTTATCGCTTTTTACATACAAAAATGATACAAAACAACCATTTACACCTATGCACCGCAGCAACACCTAAATGGTGAGGGGAGGATGAAGTTTGTGCGATGATCTAATTGCTGAAAAGATAAAAATTTTGATTTCCCTCTTTGTGCATAGCATTTAGGGATCGTTTCATAATTAAATATAAGTGACTAGTAGCATGGAAGTTCCGGTGCTAGTCCCTAAAGCAGCGTAGCACGTAATGATTAGTTAAAATTCATCAAAGGGCTGTTTTTCGCACCTCACATAGCTATTTTTTTAAATCATAAAATGGTTGTGCACAATTATCATACACCTTGCATCAAGCATGCCATGTGGTATCTCCTGGAATGCATTGCAATTGATTGATAAACTTTGACCAACGTTGAGAGGACAGGAAACCTAAGCTCTAAGGTTTAGACGGGTGTTTTCGTTGGGGAAAGTTTTGTGAGGAAAATTAAAATCTCCTGGAATGCTGAATTATGAAAGAGTGAAATTTGTGGGAATGTTATATGTGTTAGCGATGCATCTTGGGGCTAATTCCCGAGGTGTAGGAGAGTCGCAGTGGAGCCGCGGCAATCAGCCGAGAGGTGCTTCTCTATGTGTGTATTACGAGGCATTATGCTTATATGTTATGGGACCTCCCTCTGAGGAGAAGGGAAGGTGAACGTTGAACTACATATTGGATATAAATGCAAAATCGTCATAAGCATTGAGTGCAAAGTGAGTCTTAGATGCTCCTGGCCCGCAAGGCCGTGTGGTAGGGTTGTCTATCATATGCATGAGGTCCAACTAGTGCCATAGCCAATGACGGCCCATTTTAGATCCTATCATATTTTTTTTCATTTTTTTTTCAGAAGGAAAATGGTAGAAACACCATTTGTCAGAACCATCCTCTCCACCACAGCTGATTAAAATTAGAGGATAAGATATCAAGGGCAGGAGGTGGACCGAAGGGTTGCCTGCACCTCTTCAGGAGTGGTAGAAGAACGGTTATCAGAAGTAGCATCAGAAGAATTATAGTGCCACGCCAATGGGGGAAAAGATGGGGTGACTGTGATTGTCAAGATCCCCAAGGAGAGAAGTACTTCTTCAGGCGATAGCTATTAATCAAGAAGGGATCATCAGAGGCATCAATGGTCTGCACTTGGACAGAGCCATTAGGATTGACAACAAGTACCTTGTGTAGGGCCCATCCACCATTGTTGAAACTTGCCAGGAAACTTGCCAAATCTTAAATCATGGGCCACAATAAGATTACCTTCTTTGAACTCCTTGTGCTTGATGAAACTATCATGATAGGCCTTACGTCGCACTTGAGTGGTTTCCACGCATTGCAGGGCCATCCGTCAAATCTCATCTAAACATTCCAAGTGCAGGAGGCGGCATTGCAATGATCATCATCTCCCAAGAATTCTTTAATTGCCACTTGCAAAGAGAGCAATTCCAGTTTAACCAGGAAGACGGCTTCTGTACTATACACTAGCTGGAAAGGGGTCTGTCCTGTAGCAACCTTATAGGAGGTTCTGTACGCCCAGAGGGCCTCTGTAAGTCGATCATTCCAATTGCGATGATGTGCAGCAATTGTCCTAGTCAAGATCGAACAGAGGATGCAATTGGTGACTTAAACTTGGCCGTTGGCTCTGGGGTAGTAAGGAGTGGACTTGTGATGGTGGCAGATCTTATACAGCTTTGTCAGCTCTTCCATGATTTTGTTAAGGAAATGAGTACCTCTGTCACTTACCAGCTCGAGGGACTGCCAAAATGGGTGATAATATTCTCATACATGAACAGGGCTACACTGTTACCATCGTACCGCTTCAAAGCTTTAGCTTCACACCACTTTGTGACATAATCCATACATACTAGGATGTATCTATACTACTTCCGTCTGGTAGATGGATCAATGGGACCCAAAAATCAATCCCCCACTTCTGGAACGGCTTTAGGGGAAGAATAGGTTGCATTGGCATGGCATTGTTTTAGTGGGTTTCCCCATTCGCTAACAAGCATCGCATCTCTTGCACTAGTCATATGCATCCTTATGGAGGGTCAGCCACACCAATATCCTACGAGCAGAGCCTTTTTGGATATTTCTTCTCCTGCGAAGTATCCACCACATGGTTTGTCATGGCATGCTTTCAATATTATGCCGATTTCATCTCCTGCAATACATCTTCGCAACACTTCATCTTTGCCTCTCTTATACAGTGCACCGCCTAGCAAGGTGTAGGGGGCTGATTCTAACAGAAGCTTCTTTTTTTCACGGCTTGAGATGCTAGGAGGATACTGTTGAGTTGCAAGGAGGTTGGCTATGTCTGCATACCACGGAGTAACTGTGTTGACTAGAAACAAGGAAGCATCAGGAGGGTTTGGATCATCATGTTCCTCTTCTGCAGTTTGAGGGATTCGTGATAGATGATTGGCTAGGACATGGAAACGGCCAGGCTTAGTGATAGAGGGGCCCTATTGACGACAATGCCTAGCCCTTCAACTGATGCATCATGGAACTCCTTCGTCCAGTCAGGAGATTGCAAGATAGGTGCTTTGATGAGGCACATGGAACTCCTTCGTCCAGTCAAGAGACTGCAAGATAGGTGCTTGGATGAGGCTCTATTTTAGGGTATTAAGGGCTTCTTCACAGTCATAAGTCCAAAGGAAATCCATATCTTTTCTTAGGAGCTTGTGTAGAGGGGCTGCCTTGGTTGCAAATGTGCAATAAATCTTCTATAGTAGCCCACATAGCCAAGAAATCCTCTCAGTTGCTTGAGGTTTGTTGGTGCTGTCAAGGCGGCAATCTTTTCAATATTCACCAAGTCTGTTGCAATCCCTTGTGCAGAGAAAATATGGCCCAAAAGAACTCCTGATGAGACGCAAAGACAAATTTGTTGGGGTTGAGAGAAATCCCATACTCTTGGCATCTATCAAAGCATTGCTCTAGGTGTCTCCAATGCTCACGTATTAAGCTATAGACACAGAAGTCATCAAGATACACCTCAATGAAATCATACAGATGATTCTGGAAGGCATCCATCATTACTCATTGGAAGGTGGCAGGAGCATTACAGAGCCCAAACGACATCACCCTATAGGCATAGGTTCCCCATTCTGTTGTGAAAGTTGTTTTGGATTGGTCCTCTTCTGTGATTTGGACTTGGTTATATCCATTGAATCCATCCAAGAGGGAATAGAGCTCATGGTCTGCCACTGTTTCTAACAGTTGGTTTGTGAAAGGGATAGGGAAATGATCCTTCTTCGTCTTCGAGTTCAGCTTTCGAAAGTCCATACATATTCAAAGTTTCCCGTTCTTCTTGGGTACAACCACAATGGGTGAAATCCATTCACTGTTAGCCATGGGATAAATGAATTCGGATTCAAGAAGCTTCAATAATTTAGCCTTCACGAGAGCAGAATAATTAGGATTCATATGCCATCGTCTTTGGCTTATAGGTTTGGCATCATGCTCTAGGTCAATGTGATGTTGGCATACTGTGGGATCAATCCCCTTTAGATCTTTATATGACCAAGCAAACACATTTAAGTTATCCTTTAGTAAGTCTCGCAGGACCACTAGTTCTTCTTCTGAAAGATTGAGACCCACTTTTAGGTGATGTTTAGTACCGTTAGTATTCAAGAACATCACTTTCCTTTCACCTTCCACTTCGCGGAAAAATATCCCACAGATTGCTTCTGGATAGAGGTCTGAATCTTTCAAGGGAGTAGTGTCATCGTCTGATGTTCCACTAGAACTAGTGTCCTCCTTCTAAACAGATGATTCATTTGTCTGTTGAGATTGTTGGAAGGGTATCAAAGCTTTGTTTGTTTCTGTGTGAGTGGTGATTTCTTCTGGACTTAGGGATTCATCTTCAGAGGATGTGTCTAGGAATGTCACATAGCATGGACCTTCTATAAGCCATGGCTTTGATGGCTCTGGCTTTTGTTGACAAGGGGCATCATCATCATCATTTCTCTAGAATGAATGGTTAGGGTGACAAGAGCCACTGGTGAACTTAATTTTTATATCTTTGATCCATTGCTTATGCAGATTTTGCATACTTCGTGGTCCAATGGTCAACCCAAATGGAACCACGGTCATTCCATCCAACACCTCGAGATCTTCGGCCTTTGAGGTCTATGTAGGAACATCAACAAGATCGTCCGCTATCAAAGAAACTTCTTCATCTGCACTTTCATAACCTACTTTGTTTTCTTCCTCATAATTTTCATCCTCTTCCTCTAGAGGCTTTGTCTTTGCTTCTGTAGAGGCTCTTAGGAGAAGAATGAATCTTCTGCCTCTGCGTCTGCTTCTGTCTCTAGCTCTGTCTTTGCGACTACCATGTAACAGGGAGAGCAGTACATCCATGCTTCTATTTTGCTATCAAAGGTGATTTCATAAGTCACTTTGAGTTGAGGTAGGAGATATTCTCCCATGGAAAAAGACTTTGCTTCCTTCGGTAGTTGGCTTACAATGCCCACTGTTAGGGACTGTGTCTATGTTTTCTTGGGAAAGATCTGTTTAACAGCCTCTTCGTTTCTAATGTACCATCTGTTATTTCATTGGAGGAGTCAGTTATGACTTTGATGGATGTGGATCCATTGCCTTTTTGTGATCCATACAATTTCAACACCACTTTATGGGGTCCTCTGCCTAGGGTTAGGTTTCCTTTGAACTAGTCCGTTTTGGCTCTTGCTTCAAAAAGCTAAGGACTTCCTAATAGTATAGGGCATGAGGTCCCATAGGAATTTGGTTTGACCACCAAATATGTCAGCCAATAGTCTCTTCCTGCAAGGGTTATTTTTACGTATGGGAGGATGCCCAATGGTTTAATTCTACTTTGGTCTGCCAATCTAATAAGCCACTATGCAGGTTTAATTCCTTGCAAATCTAGATCCTTCATTGTCACATCCGTCATTATGTTTACTAATGAGCCTCCATCAATCAATGCATCTGAAATAACACATTCTTCTATCCATACACTAGTTTCTGGGTTTCCAGGATCTAGGAAGGCGTTAGCCACGTCTACTTCCTTTCCAGGCTCTGGGGCCTTATTGGTCTTGGTCGCTGTTGAAGGAGCAATCCTTAATCCATGTCTTCGAGTTAAGATGCTTTTGTATTTCTTTCAACAGCTAGAAGATAGTATCAACAATTGTCGAAATGTTAAGTTTGGTTTAAAAGTGCCTAGATCTTTTACCAAGTCATACTCTTTGATAGGATCCACAAGCTTTTCCAATCGACTAGGAAATGGGGCCACATCCACTTTTATCTTTCCTTTTTCTTTTAGCAAGTGTAGTATCGGCACTTCCTCTGTTTCTGGAGGTGCTTTTGTATCGTCTATCTCCTGGACCTTTGATCCTGTTTTTGGGACTGTCTCTGTGACTCTTTATGGCACTGCAATACTCTGTACTGGACTGTTCTGTCCTCTGTGTACTACTCTGTCCCTATGTTGGCAGGTTGAACTTCACAGTCTTGGCAGGGGAGTTATTCTCTTTCTGGACAACTGGTTCTTACTTCTTGGCGTGCGTGATAGTAGCAACTTCCAACTCTACCAAATTGGAGGAAAGCTCTTGTGCCTTTTGCTGGCTATCAGTGGCATTGGCCTTGATAGGGACTCTGGACTTGGACAATCCTTTGCAATGTGGCCTTCTCCTTTGCATCAGCTGCATAAGGGCTTGTAATCCACAGATCTTCTAGGGTTTGGACAATTCGGGGAGATATGACCCTTTTCTCCACATCTGTAGCATTCCACCTTGGATCTCTGACCATCACCACACTGTTGTTCTCTGTAATTTTGAGAGGGAAACCTCATTAGACCAAAATTAGGACCAAACTCTCTAGGATTTGGTCCAATGTCCTGCGTTGTCATTTTAGATTCTAGTAAGTTGAATCTTGTGTTTTCATCTTTTTGTCTTCGTTCATGCATCTCTTTCAGAGAGCAGATATCCTCTGTATGGTTCTTCCTCAAACAGTAGGAATAGAAGGCTTCAAGAATGGTTGATTTTCGGGTACATTCAGTTGTTGCTAAATGTCCCACTTGATGCACTTTCCATACCATTTATTAGAACACATCACATCTCTCCTAGCTCCTGCAGGAGTGGATATATTGGCAGTATTCACCTTCAGTGTCTGTAGCTGCTCTGCAATCACATCCATAAGCTCTTTCTTGATACTTACAATTGAGTTGGATAAGTATTCCTTCAGATTTTCACCTCCTGATGTACTTGTAGTAGGGTTTTGGAGAGCTTCTGTAATTACTGCATATACAGGTTTGGTTGATCCAGAGGGTCCTCTGTTCTGTTTCTGATTCAGAGCTCTTGTTGAGACTTGGGGTTGTTGATTCCAGTTGGTAGGGTTCCACTATTGTTGAGTCACCATTGGAGGAACTGTTTGAGGCCACGATTGTTGTGGTTGAACCATCATTTGAGGCATTGTCGTTTGCGGCGACCACTATGGATTAGGTGCACTGTACTGCGACACTATTTGCATCTGGGGATAGGGGTAGGGAACTATCCCTGGGACTATATTTGGTGGGCATACCATTCTTGGCATGGGAGGAGGTAAGACTCCTCTTCCTAGAGTCATTGATAGCCTTACTTCAACTTTGTCATACAATCTTGCACCTTCCACTGCGGCTTGCAAATTGACTAGTATTCTCAATTCCACAAACTTGCAAACTTCTGGTTGTAGGCCTCTGAGGAATACCCCTTTCTGGATACCTTCATCCAAATGATGGTTAGTCCATCTCTTTAGGATGGATTCCATTTGTGAGACATAAGCTTCTACTCTTTCTCCAGAGGACTGACTTAGGTTCATGAACTCCTCTCGCATCTGCTCTTCAAAACCTTCATGCCTGAATTTAGTGAGGAAGGCCGTCCCATGTGCCAAAAGTTCCTACTGCTTGTCTCTCATACCATTGAAATGTCGTGCCCTTGAAAGTGGTAGGGAATATTGCTAACCAATGCTCAGGGGTTCTGGAATTGTTAGCCACACATGCTACCATAAAATTTGCTACATAAAGATCAGGGTCTTCATTGTACTCTCCCTTAAAAATTGAAAATGGGATTACATTGTACTCTCCCTTAAAAATTGGAAATGGGATTACATTTGCTGGCCTGTCATCAATATTTCCAGGACGAATTTGACTAGGAAGGAGACCTTGAGTCGCCATGGGGACTTTTGTAAAGAGTGCTTTTAGGGCATCAAAGGAGGATTTTGCTGCAAGCTCGTTCTCAGCCTTGCTTCTTGTCTTCTCTCTTCTCACGTACCTCTGGACTCGTTCTAATGCTTGCCTCTTGATTGCATCATTCATCAGGGGGGTTGGCTCCAACCAGTTGGTCTATACTCAATAGAATAGAATCAAAGAGGGGCTTATATCTCAGGAGGATTCTGTGGCCAACATCTCTTCTACTTTCTTCTTTTCAACATCTCTAAATTTGGCTTCAAACCACTACAGAGGGGGAGATATTCTGTTCTGAAAGTATCAAAACTCATTTTTCTTACGATCATTGTTGTGCCATCATTATAATAATGCCATTTTTTATGGTTTTAATAGTGTATGTTGTGAAAAACACTATGTCTACCAACTTCCAGTGGGTTGTTAATTGAACAAACAAGAGGTTGTCAGTACACGAGGCATCCCACGTATCTGGTTGTTGAGCATCCACAAACAAATTCCAACTCTTTTCTTTCTTATTTTCATGAACCTCCACAGACTATGACTCCTGAAGCTTTTTTACGATCTCCCACTTGATGATGTCTGGAAACTTCTCAATGAATGCCAAATCTTCCATGGATGGTCATTCTCTCTATTTCTACCCTTCAATTTGTTCCCAAAGAATTGGCCACCAAGATGCAAGTTTCTGTTGCTTCAACATGAAGATGAAATAGTCCACCACATAGAGCTTGCATAATGATGGTAATATGTTTCCGCCATTGTGGGATGAACTTCTTGTAGAAAGTGGCTTTGGCAATAAGAATATCTAACTCTTCAGTGGAAGAAAGAACTTTGCAAGGATCCATTAAATTCTCCTCTTCTTGGTAATGCCATTTCCTTCATTTTCAGCCTCTTCTAATGCTTGTTGATGGCAAGTTTCCCCGGCTGCACACCAAAAATATGGAGCCCCAAGAGAGATACCAAGGAAAAAGGGTTTCTATTGCAAGAAAATCTATCTTGTAACATCAACAAGCTTTTATTTCATTCTTTTGATGACCAAAACAAGGAAAACATCAAATCTTCACGTAGCATCATAGTAGATATCTCCCACGGATTTGATAGAATCAACCATAATCTTCAACATCTTCACAGAATCCATCAATAGAACAATGAACATAAAAGAATACACCATTTTTGAATGAAAATAAATCACATAGTATTCATCTTCAATGTCTTCATAGTTTTCTCTTTCAATCTCTTATAGAAAGATACATTGTTTTGATAGAATTGACTATCTCAGACTCTCTCTCTCTCTTTCTCTCTCTCTCTCTCTCTCTCTCTCTCAATAGTACATCATCTCCTCACTACAATACTCAATAATGACACTTAATAATCCTTCTTAGGTCGTGGATGCACCTCCTAAGAGGTATGGGAGGTATGAAAGGGCACCAAAGCCGCTACAATGTCTCTTCATAGCTCATTACTGTCACTGTCACTTCAGTCTTCTCTTCAGTTTTCAGCAGCTACTTCTTCCATTTGTTTTAGCTCTTTTGAACTTAGACTTATCCTTTCAAAAAGTTAGAAAACTTTCCCAAAGTCACACATACATTCTACAGAACACTTATAGAAGATCTACAGAACAGAACAGAACAGGAACAGAGCAGAGACAGAGGCTCTACCGAAGGTCTACAGAGGGTTACATAAGGTCATCAGAGAACAACAGATCCTCATAACTCATACCAAAACCATTCCAAACTATCAAAAAATATTCAATAAGCTTTCAAAAGACCTCAAACTTCATCAATAATCAATCTATGCTTCATAGAGAAGAAAATCAGAACAAAATATAAGCTAAACAGAAGGTATCAGAACCAATCAAAACCTCAATAGAACCTATCAGAACATCACAGAGCTTCATATTTCCACTAAGAATCATCATGAGATTCCAAAAAATAATCAATATCATCCAAAAAACTCTCAAACACTTCCTAAAACAACCAAACATTACTCAAAATCCATCAAAATCAACCATTCAGACCTCAGAAACAACAAAAAATCAATAAAAAATTATGTATTTTTCCACTCTCAACAAAAAACTAGTATATTTTAGACATTATCCTAAAAAGATAGAACTAAAAGTCATTTAAAAGAAAAGAAAAGTAATGTTTCAGTTAGTTTTGGATATTTTATAAAAAGAAAAAGAAAAGAAAAGTGACTAGTGAAATCGCGCGTGCCACGATCACAATCTACAGCCAATAGAGAGCACTTCGAACAGAGAAAAGAAGAAGGAGTGAACTGAGAGCTTTCTAACCAAGTGCAAGTGTATTGGGGCTTTACCCCCCTTTTGGAGCCAATGCAACCATTAGATTTATGATCTGAGCATCAGATCACCAAGTCTTCCAAGAGCCCCTCCACTCTTGTTCTCAGCCTTATCCCCTCTTCTCTAATTCATTATAAATATGAGGCATGGGGAGGCACAAGGTAGCATAAGCAGACCCCGAAAGGCTGTGAGAGAGAGGTAGAGAGAAAAATACCCCTCTAAGAGATTGAGAGAGAGAGAGAGAGAGAGAGAGAGAGAGAGAGAGAGAGAGAGAGAGAGAGAGCTGATACAAAGGCAATATGCATTGGAGATGTTGGAAAAATATAGCATGACAGGATGCAAACCGGTTGATACACCATTGGATCAAAATGTTAAGTTGATGGATGATGGATCTTATGTTGAGGATGTCACTATGTTTAGAAAGATGGTTGGTAGTCTTATCTACTTGACCATTACAAGACCAGACTTGAGTTATGATATTGGATTGATAAGTCAATTTATGCAAAAACTATGCAAATCACATTTGGATGTAGTGAGAAGAGTTCTTAGGTATGTGAAGAAGACAGCTGGATCTAGCTTGTTTTATGAAAAAGGAATCAAGCCTACATTGTTTGGATACTCAGATGTAGACTGGGCAGGTAGCTCTATGTATAGAAGATCTACTAGTGGCTATGCATTCTCATTTGGTTCAGCCATGGTAAGTTGGAGCAATAAGAAGCAACCTACAGCTGCTCTATCAAGCACTGAAGCAGAGTATAGAGGCATTGCATTGGCAGCATGTGAGCAGACATGGCTGAGATTGATCTTATATGACATGGGGATAGAGATTGATGGTGGAGTCATTATGTGTTGTGACAATGTTAGCAGCATTATGTTGGCAAAGAACCTAGTCTACCATGCAAGGACAAAACACATAGAAGTACACTATCACTTCACTAGAGAAAAAGTAATTGATGGAGAGATTGACTTGGTCCACTGAAAACAAATGATCAAGTTGTTGATATCTTTACCAAAGCATTAGGTAAAGATAAGTTTGAGTACTTCAGGAGTGCACTTGGAATCTTATGTGTGCAATCTCATTCTGAGCTTGAGGGGGGTGTTGATAAATATGACATATCCTAAGTCATATCCTATGGATGTATGTATCTAAAGTAGAAGTATATGTAAAGTGTCCTTAAGTAAAATGATTGAGCTTCCATATCCCATGCCATCTACTCTCCGTTGAGCATCTCTCCCTCTCTTTTGTTAACCCCCAATGGGTTTGTCCTATGGAAGATTGGTCCTAGAGAACTAAGAGGCTTCTCACAAGGTTTACCGACGATCGACCCTTAGAAATTGTTAGAATAGGCCCCGATTTATTCCGTTTTAGGGGATCAGAATGGGAATATGCCCTATGGGCAGAGAGGTCGAGCAGTGCATTCCTCTCATTTCCCATTCTCTTTGAACCAAGTGTGGTAAGGGTCAGCTTTGGCTTGGGTATCTCTACGTAAAGTAGGATAGCCAGGACCCAACACTAGAATGCTACCAGGAGACCTTGACCCCTAGGAGCCTAGATTTCAAGTCGATCCTAGTAGGTTTGGCCGCGAACGTTCCGTTGTGAGGTGGATTCAGGAAACCGTAGGTGAAAAACCCTGGAACATTTCATGGGAGTGTCGGGTAGCGACACTTAGATTCATTTCTTGATGGACCGCTAAAACGTGCTTGGACAACCATGTTAATGTTAGTTAGTTTTTACCTTAGTTAGTCTTTAGTTAGTAGTCTTACTAACTTATCAATTGAATATCTAACTTTTAAAGTAACCAACTAATTTTTTAGCATGCCCAAAGGTTCTATAATATACCCAATACACAATATTTTCTTGAATTCCTTGCATACCCGTGGAGACAGTTTAATCAATTGCAGGAGGTTCACGTCTAGTTTAACTTCGCAAAGAGAACTTGCTAAATCAAAGTTGTGGTAGTTAGCCAAAATTCTCTTCTCTCTCAAAACCATTCTCTCCTTTGGTAGCTTTGGTGCCTCTTTGTTAACTTTTACCTTCTTTCTTGGCAATTCTTTATCCTTCTCAGGATCAACTTTACTATTAACACGCCTTAGAGGTCCACCTTCCATATCAGGATTCAATACTTGCTTTCCCTTAGCATCTTGCTTAGGGCTTCCCTCGATAGGTTTTACATTTTCTTTGTTACCCTCTCTAGTCTTTTGACCTCTTGTTACAGCTCGTAGATTAGAAGTTTCAGCTCCATTGACACGTATAGCCTCAATAAGGCTGACTCCACTGCCATGAGGCAACTCCTCTAGAGTAGCCTTTTCTCTTTGCAATATTTATCTTGGTCCATCATCTTGCTGGAGATTATTCCCTTGTGCACGATGATTGAATGGACCTGGCTGTTTACTTCCTTGTTGGAGAGAACTGATTTTACTCCAACAAGTAGCAGCTAAGTGGCCAGACTTTTCACAAATATCGCATTTGACATTTAGACAATTCCTAGGGAAATGTTGGCCACCACACCACTTACAACTGAGTCTTGAGGGGCACCCTCTTTAGGGCATCTGCTACCTATCAAACTCTATTGATTCTTAAGAAAATTAACATCAATAGCTATTTGTCTATACTATTCAATAATCATGTCAGTGCAGTGCTCCATCATATCCTTAACTTCACCAAGGACATTTGAGGCACTTGACTCATAGCTGCGATCATCTATCTGTCATCCCACTGGCCTAACCACTTGATTGGGAATCGGTCACTGACTTACTGGGACAACATTTGGGTTTGTTGTATGGCCTCCACCATTCAGTGGAGCAATCTGACTAGCCATAGGTATAGTCACATTGGGAGGAGTTGGTAACATAAGCAAATTTGGCATGATACTCCCTCTTCCATTCGCACTTGACATGGGGTCCTCTTGACTCCCGTTGGTCAGTGCCAAATTATTGTCATTCCAATTTACCCTTGCTGCATAAGCCACTTGCAAGCGTGACTCTACTCCTTTTGCTTGGATAATAGCAGTGTCAATGTCGGCCAAAGCGACACTACTCAGCTGCACTTGGATGTTGAAATCTAATCCATGTAGGAAATATTGCAACTGTGCAGTTGATGGAATGGGAATATAAGTATCAAGTTTGCAAAAAACTTGCTTTAGTTTCTTGGCATAGGCTTTGGACATTCTCATTTGGCTCCTGGCGTGTTACATTGAAGACACGCAACCAATACTGTCCACCCCTCTCAGGTGCAAACTCTCTATGGAAGGCCATGAAGAATTGGTCAATGCTAGGCCTCTAGACTATGATACCATACTGCTACCCTTCCTTTTATTGTCATATTGAAGAACATCATTAAGTGTCCTTCGTCTTGGATTCGATCGTTGAACATGAGTTTTTAAAAATCATTAATATAGAGTTCTCCATCTTCTTCTGCTAACCCATTGAAGATGGGTAAAAGTGCTCCTAATGCCAGTAAATTCGGTGACCTTGCTGGAATTGCAATGGGTTGTGCCATGGCTACAACCAGATTGACAATAGGAGTTTGTGTAGGTAAAACTACACCCCCACTTGAAGTGGGTTGATTGACTGGAAGAGAGGAAGTATTAGGACTTCCTCTTGCACTCAAAGGGCTGCTTGTGACACTTGGGTTATTAAAACCATTGCCTCTTATGCATATCAGGCTGCTCCTTTGAGGAGAATAATGCCTTAGAATCTCAACCCACTATCTAGCTCTCTCAGCACATTCCTCTTTTTGTATTTTGGCTTGACAGTTATTGTCAGAGGACATAAATAGACTATTTGGTCCCTAGAGACCCTAGATTCGGAACCACCACTTATTGGCGGCTCCTAGCAAACACACCACTTATTGGCTTGACAGTTCTTGTCAGAGGACATAAATCGACTATTTGGTCCCTAGAGACCCTAGATTCGGAACCACCACTTATTGGCGGCTCCTAGCAAACACACCACCTGTCGTGACCTAAAACGGGCCCGACAATGGCTCTTTAGCACTAATCGGACCTCTAAGACATACAAGACACCCCACATGGCCTCATGGCTAGGAGCGTCTAAGGGACATACTATATTAAGCTCTAATTTTGATTTTGCATTTGTAATAGGATGACACAGAGCCTTCCCTTACTCCTACAAGGGAGATCCCATAACATATAGGTATAATACCTCGTAACACATACATAGGAGGCAACCTCTCGGCTGAAATATCGCGGCCTCACTTTAGTTCTCCTCCATCTCGGGGATTGGCCCCTTGATATGCTGCCTCAACATAGAGAATAAACGTATAAGCTCCACTCTTTTGTATATCGAATGATCCAGGAGTTGATATTTCCTCACTAAACTTACCCCAAGAAAACACTCGTCTACCCTAAAGTAAGGGACTTCCTCACACTCTTAGTGTTGTTTGGCATATAGGTGCTATACATCCATGATTTTTTACCATGTGGCATGCAAAATGCAAACGTGGATGCTCATTTTTTGCAAACATTTTATTTTAAAACAAATCAGCAAAGTGGAGTGTAAAAATCATCCCTTTAATGATTTTCAATCTATGTTGTTGCTGCATTGCTAGAGACTAGCACCGAGTTTCCTCATGCTACTAGCCTCTTTAGACTTAAATTTTTATTGTCCTACATGACATGCACAACTAAAAGATCAGACTTTACTTCATTTTCAACACTTAAACACTTTCACAACCCTTCTTTTCCCCCTACCGCTTATGTGTTGCATCATTGCATAGGTGTAGGGTTTTATCTTTTTATCATTTTCAATGTATAAAGAAATAAAAAATGCACTAGAACATACAAACAAGGATGAGCTGAGGCTATACCTCATGCCTTAACCTTGCCAAACATTCATGAACCTTAATCATATTTTTTCCTTAGATTTTAAAGCATGAAAACCCATTTTCCCCCATTTTTCTCTATTTTTCTTATTTATTTATTCATAAAAATAGGTTATTTGTTGATCTATACTTATTGACTGATTATGACAGTTGAAAGGTGGTTTTTATCAGAATTTCATTCCATAGGCATCTCTTTTTCCCACCCGAAACCAACTAAATCTTCATTTTCAATCATGATGTAAACAAGATCCAAACAAATTTTCGTTCCATATGAATTTCATTTAGACCATCAAACATAAAAAAGAAGCAAATTTCCTTTGTATAAATGAGGCATATTGCTTATGCACGTGTTGCAGGTTTTTTTATAATTAATATGGACTGCCAATGGACCAACCCGATGATCGTTCTTCAGTACTGAATACCTTCCCTTAGCCTCCTCTTGATCTTGGAGTGATCCGAACAAGCATCCTTCAGCCCCTCTTCTTTTTTATTTTCCCCACATGAATTGCCACTTGAAAGAGAAAGGAGGAGAGAGAAAGACTAAATTTGGTTTAGACCATCCAGATAGCCATCTCATGCGTGAAGCCAGGCGATAAAGAGAGAAGATATCGGGGAAGAGGCTGATCTTGTCGGTTACTATGAGTACTTTGAGGTGCCATAGCCCATAGCCCCCCCTCATCACGTTTAAGGTACCATTTATGTGTCCGGCCTTCGATTTGAATCCCAAAAATTTTTGCATGGCTGACTCAAAGCCCCCCACTTTCGACCACTTCCAAAAGTCTCGTCTGATACTCCAATTTTTTTTTAAATTTTCCCAACCATCGCTTGGTGGGTCTTTAAAGCAGTTTTGAAACCCATCTATTGCTCGCTACTTAAAATCGACCTAATTTTCTCTGCCGCCTTCGACGGAATCCAATTTGCCCTTGAAATTTAGATATTTTTTGCAAATTTTGAGCACTTTTTTGGGGCAAAAATCCACCACTCAAATCCCTCCAACACTAGGGCTCATATCCAACTCAAGGGCCTTTCAGAAACACAAATCCCTCCAACACACCTTCCAACAAAGCTCATATACAAACTCAAAAAGCCACCTAGCTACCCCAGGAACACCGTCCAACTCTCCACCCAGTAGTGCCATGGGACTGACACTCAACTAGGAGGGGGGTAATGTTTATTGCAAAGTGAAGGAAGTATAAAATGAGGCATTAAGAGGAAAATCATAAGGCGGGAAAAAAGGATACCCATTTCAGCTCAAGCCTTCTTTTGACTTCATCTTAGATCAAAGAAGTTCATGCAACTCTGATTTGGTGATTCACTCAGCTTTCAGCAAGTTCTTTCCCATCAAATGAGAAGGGGATAAATCACCAGTAACATCAAGCTCAACATAAAGATCTTCAAATCTTCAAACATAGTATCTATTGATGTTGAACTAGTGTTCTTGGGCAAATCACTTTCTGGTATTATCTCAGCTATTTGAAGCTTATCAACATGGTAGAGCTTGAGCAAATAGCCAAGTTCAATGGAGAATGTTTTCATGCTTGGAAAGAGAAGACCATGTACCACCTTATGCAGAAGGGCTTGTGGGACCTATTTGAGGATGATGCAGATAGCAAGAAGGAAGATGATGAAGACGGGTTCATTGAAGAAGACTAGCTCAAGACAAAGGAGCAGAAAAATATGAACAACAAGGCTCTAGGCATCATTGCTTGGGGACTATCTGATGATGTATTACACCATATCTCTTGCATCCGAGATGCTAAAAAGGATTGGGATGAGCTTTGACAGGATCTTTGGAAGTCAAGCCAAAAACTCTAAGGTCAAGTTGTTAATGCAATTCTATAAGCTTGTCATAAAAAACAACGCTTCAATGACTATGCATATTAACAAATTCAAAAGTCTAAAAACTCAACTTGCCACTTTGAAGAAAACAATAGATGAAGATGAACCCATTGCTGTACTCCTTACTAGTGTAAACCAAGATTCTTATGAAAATATTTTCTCTACTCTCAGCAATGTACCTAATTTGTCACATAAAGATATTGAGTACTCTCTTCTTGATGAAGCAAATAAACAGAAGAACAAGAATGAAAAAGATGGTGTCCCATCATCATCTAGGGAAAATCTCTTATACACCAAAGGAGATACTGGAGAAAAAGGCCGAGGCCAAGGATTCAACTCCGACAACAAAGATCGCATGACATGTCATTATTGTGGTAAGACTAGCCATATAGCCAGTAGATGTTTCCACTGTAAAAGAGCACAACAGGTGCAGAATGGTAAACAGTAGAATCAGTTCATGAATGAAAGAGAAGAAGAAGAAGATACTTCCGCTATCAACAACAACTCTGAGATTGTTTTGAAGAAATTATATTTCCCATAGTGGATTTTGTTTCCCTTAGTGATTTGCTTTGTAAAACAAAACCCTTACCAAATATGTAAAGTTTCAACCCTTAACTTGACTAGGCTGCCAAAGAGCTAGTCTCTCGGGCCATGTCATCATGTAGAGGGGGCAAAAGCTAGCTATACAATAGCAGAAGGCTTCTCCCAAAATATCACCTTGTGTACAAAGACTTTCTTAGGTTGCTAATGCATTTTCTCCTTATGGAAGATAATATCATGGCTACATATTACCTTACAAGGCCATGGATTTTATAGGCCATAGCCCATCTCACATGGATTCCTATAACAAAGAAACATGCATTTCATTGACTTAAGATCAAGCTTTTTGTGCTTGTCATTGGAAACATGGTAGAAAGCCTTGTATGGAAAGACATGCAAATGAATATATGATGGAGATTGTCTACACCATACCTCCTTTGTAACTTGATGGTCAAGTGTAGTGCATGGGGATCGATTAATCAAATATATGGTAGTAGTAATTGACTTAGTACAAAAGTGTTATGGTAAGCCTAATTGGCTAAGCATACTATAGAATCTCTCTTGAATCGTCCTATTCATGCACTCAACCATGCCATTCCGACTGGGGGTGCACGGGGTGGTCAAATGATGCTTAATGTCCATCTCATCACAAAACTACTCAAAGGCTTTAGATACATACTTACCCCCATTTTCAAATTTTAGGCATTTTAGCCAATATCTAGACTTGTTCTCAATAATATCAAGCCAATGTTGAAACATAGCAAATACTTTTGATTTCTTCTTTATGGGGTATGCCTAGACCTTATGTGAGTAATCGTCAATGAAAGTAACAAAATACTTCACGCCACCTAATGAATTGTAGAACATAGGTCCACAGACATTAAATTGAAAAAAAGCCAATCAATTAAGCAACATTGAGCATAGGTGGATGAGGTACCAATCAACTGCAAAACATCAAGAGAAGAAGTTGCAAGTATGTAATCATCATCAAAATTAGTACGCGCAACATTAATCTCTTTAATCTTGATGCTGAAATTACTGGGGACAATGCTGCAATCATCATTCTTTTTCTATACTTACCCTTTCTATTTTCCTTGCACTTGTCACCCATTACATTTTTTATGGCATTGGGACCAAATATGACCCTGCTTCACACAATAATGACAAGTCAATGTGGATGTATGGCCATGGGACTTACTGCAAGACTATGCACATGATTGATAATGATACTTTTGAGAGTCTCCTCCATGTTGGTTACTACCCCTCTAAGTATTACTGCCTCTAACTATAAAAGTTTGAGAGCTATAGGAAGAATCAACATTCTTTTTTTTAACCTCTTCATTCAATAATGCATCCTCAACATTTTGCAATTTTAGCCTATTAACAGGCATATTTTCACACATAGTAGTACATAATATGTTCCATGTTTTAGGCAATGTAACCAACAAGAATAATGGTGAAAGATTTTTCTTAATGTCAATCCCCTACAAAGACATGTGGCTGAAAATAGAATGAAATGTATTCAAGTGGGTGGATATGAAAGTCCTCTCCTTCATATGAAGGTCCATGAGTTGCTTCAGCTAATAAATCTAAGAGGTAGGGCTACTTATCATAGATATCATGGATCTTCTCCCATAATTGCTAGGCAGTCTACCCTTCAGAGACAAAATTTTAGAATACATGCTTAATGAGTGAGAAAATGATTATAGATTCACATAACTCATTCAATTCAGTCCAATTCTTTGCATCAAAGCATTTGGCCTTTACACCCTCATGTCTCAATGGCTTAATCTACAATTTTTGCACCAAAACTTGCCATATATGTTCCTTTTGGTAGTTGTAATTAGTACCATCTAGTTTGTCAATGTTAAAGATAACACTGTTATTTGATCCACCAACCATCATGCTAACAAATGATAGCATAATATAAGAAGATGAGATGCTGTAAATGACTACAAATTAGTCTTAATTCATAGCCAAGACAAAGTCTAAATAGAAGAAAACACCAAAGGGTAGGGTTATCCACTAACTTCCAGTAATAAACCGTCAAGTTAAAGCATCTTATCTCATAAATAATGTATAAACTTGCAATTATAGCACTATTATAATAAATGGAGCAGTATGAGAATCCAACGGTGGGAAAACCAAACAAAAGAAAAGGACCAAACTCCCATTGCCAGGAATATCTAGTGAAACAACTGGGATATGTAGAAAAGCAACTAGCCCATTGAAGAGGCATAAAAATGGTACCAAGGCCTATCACACCTCAATGTGTCAATAAACCATACATCTAGTGGGCATGGAAATCATGCGTGTAGTACATCTTAGGAAGAATAAAAGTGAACTACTAAATGCATGACCAACTTTGAGTAAGGGTAACAAAGCTCAATGCATAGAAATGCAGTGTGTATATATCATTGACATCACATTGAAAAAGATAAGTATCGACGTCTAAGACATGAATCAAATCAGCCCACTAAAAGGTAAGTGCATCCATTAAGCATAAAGAGAGCAAATATATATATATATATATGTATGTATGTTAATGGGTCTCACTATCTCAATGGACTAAGCTCAACATAGATCCAAGTAATGCAAGTGACTCCCATTGGAATCAAAACCAAATGTCAACTGAGCAAGGCAAGCTCAATGCATGAAGTACATAAGCATTCAGAAGCTAAGTGACATCAAGACCATACATCCAAGAACAATACATGTAGTAAATACTCAAGCTTGTAATAAGTGTAAAAGCACTATGTCAAGTAGCCATTGTCAATATGAATGTCACCGAAATCAAAATCTTTCAAGATCATATCAGGACATGTCAAGCATCAATACATCCAAATAGTATACCTAGATACCATTGAATAGAAATAGACATAAATTTTCCCAAACAAGTGCTCACTACCCACTATATTACATCAATGAAAAATCTACAAAAATTTGAGCCAATGCAAGCTTATATTAATTCAATAGCAACCCAATACATTTTTCCAACATCCACCGATGATTTAGGCACCAATAGGCATGAGTAGGAGTATATACAAGCTTTAAGTTCTAAAGAAAATCCCTTCATAGACCTGTGTACAGTAGGTGTCATGCTGAATATAGTAGATAACAGAGGTTAGAGAGCTCAAATGGTACCCAAGCATCACAATTCTAATGTCGAGGAGCTTCAAGATGATTGCCAAGGTATCTGAGAGGTTGTAGGAGTTGGAGAAGATGTCAAAACTAATCAGGGATGAGACAACAATGGGTGGCAGGCGTAGATCACGCTATTATTGCTATACCTATTGCTACAATGCTTGATAGTAATGAAGCATTAGAGGCACTCTAAGATGCTCAAATAAGCCTAAGGAAGCCATGAAACAATTCCAAGAAGGCCAAGAAGAAGGGGAGCATCAATGTCTACCTCCTCAAGTTGAAGCCATTGCTACCATGAGTTGAAGTGAAGCTTTTCAAATACAGGTTGAAATCAACGGGGGTTGAAGTCAAGCCGAGGAAGCTCCTTGATTGAGAGATTTAATACTAGTTGAATGGAGAAGCCTAAGTGGGAGCATGAGCAAGCAGAAGGAATGGAGGTGTGAGTTATGGTAGATGGAGAAAGAGAGCAAAAGAGAGAGACTCAAGATGTGGAAACTTCAATAGTCAATGATGGGCGCTCACCACCTATAGTGTACATGTATGTGGCTACTATCATTCTAGTGAATACATGGGTGGCGTAGCCATAGGTGCCTTTACTCCCAACACTATGACCTATTAGTCTCTATCAATGATCTAGTATCTTATCTCAAGTAAGACCACTTTGCAACTAATCAAGGCTAAGAGTAGAGTAGCACTAGAATTGAAGTGAGACGAGGGGGAGTTGACTTATGAACCCTTTGTCTCGGCATAACCTCACTTCAACCTCCTAAAAAATGGTGCTAGCTAGCCTCTACAACTCAAGCCTAGTGGTCATAGTTTAGTCTTATTATTTGAAAATTTTGGTAGCCGAGTTCTCATCCACTATAAGATAACATCTTTGTGACACTATCCACCCATGCACTTGGCATGCTTAGTTTATTAACTAAGGTCCTACCATGCTACAAAGACATATTAAAATAACTTCATTAAATTGTCAGAGAGAGAACTAGAGAGAGATAAAGAGGAGAGAGAAGACTACAGAAGAGAGAGAAAGACTGCAGGAAGAGAAAGAAGAGTGACGTGGAGAGAGAAAGACTAGATTTGGAGAGAGAAAGACAGGAAAGAGGGAGAAGCCATAGAAGCTATGAGCAAGATGGGAGAGAAAGATTGTAATTATATTAATGTGTGAAAAAAATATCAAAAAATTACATGTCCCCTCCTTTTATACCAATGTCAGTGTGACATGGCATAATATCAATATTATTTACACTAAATCCTTATTCCCACCTTCTTACAATCCATCCCTTCCTAAAAGTTTTTGTCCTAAAAAAAAACCTGGAAAACTAGAAAAAAAAAAGGATAGAATAGAGTACTACTCTGTTTTTTTACAGCTTTACAAATGGGAAATGAATGAAGTATGACCAACTATATGAACTGAGATTGAAGAATGGAAATAAGCCTCAACTATATACATGATCTGAAGTACTTCAAAAGTATATGGAGCCATAAATTCTTCAACAGATAATCTCAAAACAAAGTAGACAGCTTGCTGTGTAAACAGATCTTGCTGGACCAAATCTGCCATAACTTTTAGTAGAAGTGTCCAAATAAGACGTACCATATATCAAAACGAAGCTCTTGAAGAGTACTTTAAGCCCATGTAGATAGCTTAATTCTGAAAATTAGGCACGATAAAAACTATTCTAAAACAGCGTGCTGTCCTGAACCTGTCTGCATCATCACTAGCTCCATAAGCAATAGGCTTCAGCCAACCACCAATGTATCCCTTAAAAAAGAAAACTCATCCAATATAGAATCTCCAAGAAGCTTATTCAGGTGGTAAACCTTTCCATTTGATCAAATATTCCACAATAGAACAAGATCAAAGCTTCTTCTCACGCTGACCTATAACAACCTCTAGGACATACTGAATAAGATCGTCTTCATCAATACGTGGCAGCTCATCAACTATATCCACTGGATCACCATAAAAGGGCTTGAGCTGACTAACATGGAAGACATTATGAATCTTTGTGGAAGAGGGAAGCTCTAGTCTGTATGCCAAATCTCCAATTCGCTTAAGGATCCAGTAAGGGCCATTAAACCTATGGGCAAGCTTATTACTAGATCCATCTTTTAATGTGAAGTACTTGACTTGGGTACCTTTAATAAAACCAACTTTCCTTCTTGGAACTCTAAAGGCCTCCTCTTCTCATCAGCATATATCTTCATTTGATCTTGAGCCTTCCTTAGATTCATCTTACATTGCTGAAGAAGGGTCTGCATTCTTTCTAACTCTTCCTTCCCATGAGGATTGATCTTTTCATTAAAGATGACTGTGGGTAAGGACACCTTGTAACCATACAAAGCCTCAAAGGGTGAAACTCCAATACTAGCATGAGTAGAATTGTTATAAGCAAACTCAGCCACGTGTAACCAAGAATCCCATGAGGTTTGGAAATCATAGCAAAATGGCGAAGATAAGTCTCCAACCATTTATTGACTCTTTCTGTCTGTCCATCAGTTTGACAATGATAAGCCATAGATGGAGCCAATTTAGTATCCATAGATGTAAATATCACCTGCCAAAAGTGATGCCAGGATGCATATTCCACGGTGGATTTCGTGAGGTTTTGCGGTGGATTCCGTAAAGTTTTATTATCGGGGCTCATACACAAAGTGGATTCTTTGTGCGAGAAGTCGATGGGGATGCCTATCCTTTTCGGGCGTTTTGTTAAATTATGTGTACATGGGTAATTCCATAGCGGGTGATTTCGCAAAATGCATATTTAAATTAATAAATGTTTATGAGTTTAGAGTGCACACTCGTGATAAATTAAGGTTAGGATTGATTTCTAACCAATTTATTTATGTAGCTGAAGACTACTAGGTATTCACTTTTGTCAGTTTAATTGTATTATTTTTCTAACAATTGTGAATGCTTCAGCTGATGTGTAGAGCAAGCAGCGGTGGCAGTCGAAAGCATTGGAGGATAGTGTGTATTCAAGTTATCGTCAATATTTTGATGGGCGCATATCTTAGGCGTGGCGCCTATATTTTGTTGCGCTTATTTATCTAAGCGCTTGATATTTATTTATTATTTTTGTATGCGCATGGGTACACGATTTAAATATTTGTATTGGACATTGTATTTGGGTACCGCCTGACTTCTTGGGCGCCCATTAGCTTTAATTCCTTATTGGCACAAAAGCAAACTCAAAAGCTAAAGAGTGCTATTTTGTAATTTGGGCTATTATTTGAGCTTGAAGATGAATAATATATGAAATACATGCTTTGTGGAGCGCTCACACAAGGCATGGGGAGAGATTGCACCCAATTGGTCTCTTGTCCATGTCGTGCAAGCTTTCTACATTGATTTTTGTGCAAAAAGTAGAGTTCATTTGTTCTTGGGGACCTTCTGACGCTCACTACGCGTGCATACGGCAACCGATCTGTGCACTAGTGGTATCAGAGCGAAGCTGAGATCAAGAGCTTTCAATCGCTTACCATCTTGCACGAAGGCAGAGCTCCTGGAACAATCGAGCTCTATAGTCAGTTTCGTCGCGAACGATCGATACCAGCGTGTTCTTGGTGGTCAAGAACCCCCTTCTGCATCCTCTAATCGCGAAGGACCAGCCTCTGTAGGCAGAGGACCACGTGGATATCTCCTTCTTCAAGTCGTCTTCATACAGTAAGTCTCCATAGCCAAAAAGCTTTAAAGATTTAATTCAAAGCTTAGTAAGCTTATTAAAAAGCTTATTCAATGAATTTGACGAACGACGGCAACGGCATGTTCTGGACGGTGTCAAAACGGCCGCCAACATCCTTAGATACACGAAAATCATACAGGCTACATAAAGCTTAAAGCTCTTAAATCCTCTAAGTCCTCCAAGTCTTCTAAACCCTGCAAGTCAACTAAGTCACAAGGTCACTAAAGAATTACTCCAACAACTCTCATAGTGGCAGCTCACACGCAAAAGAACATAATCAGTTTATTGCTCTCTGGTAGACTCTGTTTACACTTGCAGACTTGCTGAACCAGTTTCAGCAAGAACAGAAGTTCATACGCAGGCCATACGCAGATTATACGCAGTTTCTATGCAACATTATTCTCTTGGACGACGGTTGTGACAACAAATTCCGCATACATAAAGGACAAAGACTACAAAAGCCAAACAAAATATACAAGCCTTCTATATATGCCTTTGAGCTATGCTCATCCCGCTAATAAGATTTCGAGAGTGTGAGGTCTTTTGGATTTTCAGGATGACTGAACAAAACATGGATGATTTTATGGTGGCTGAAGGTGATTTACCTGAACCAACGATGGAGCAAAAGTTGGATTTGATTATGATGCAGCTCGAAGAAGAACGAAGAGCCTGACAAGCTTTGCAAGTTCAATTGGCCAATCTGCAATGATCTACCACCGACCAAGATGGATCGCAACCCAAAGACCTTATACGACGTACCATCGATGCGACACTTGAAGCCCAATCCATCCGCAAAGAAATAAAGATAAGTAAAAGAAACTTCAAATTTCGTACTTTCAATGGATCACGAGATGGAAAGACTGTACTTGCTTTTATAAGTCAATTTGATGATTACTTCCATGAAGAAACATATGCTGAGAAAGACAAAATTAAATGTGCCACTAACCATTTAGTTGATCGAGCATCCTTATGGTGGACTATGGTCCGCAAGAGCGCTGATTGTCCTACTACCTAGGAGACTTTCCAAAAGAAGTTTTTGCAGAATTTCCTTCCTCCTCAATTCCATGAAAAAGCCATCAAGCAATGGGATCTTCTACAACAAAGAGATTGCGAACCTATTTCTCAATACACTGAACATTTTTGGAATGCCCTACTACAACTACGCATGCTCGAAGAAGTACCTGAAGCGACTCACAAACGCAAGTTTATGTCTGACCTACTTGGACATTACTATGCAGAAGTCAATATGTTCAAGCCAACAACCCTTGAAGATGCAATTTCCTTGGCTCATGACACTGAAGACAAGATTCGCTGACGAGACAAGCAACCACAACAATTTTCAACTAATGGTAACTATGGTTCCAAACAATTCAATTCGAATTTTTGAAGATTCAATCAAAGTCGTTTTCTTCCATCTTCATTCCGTAAGTCTTGGACACGACCACCTGCTTTGCCATTAAATACCAAATCCAAACCCTAAGCCATCTTCACAGTCAAATCCCAACATTCCTAAACTTCCTGCCATTACCAACAATGTATCTAAAGCCAAACCCATAGTTTGTTACAAATGCCGTCAACCTAGACATATAGCAGCTAATTGTCAATCAAAAAAGGCACCTGTCCATATCAATTATCTTGGCACAATAGAAGAAGAAGAACGTGAGGAAATGCCTAACTTTACGGAAGATGATGACGACATTGGTACTACTTCGAATACTTTGCCAAGTATGCCAACTCCTCATTCTTTGTTAACAATGAAATGTTTTGTGCATGGTAAAGAAAAGACTATTTTACATGATGATGGGAGCACACATGACTTTATTTCTGCAAAGTTAGTCAAAGAATTGAGTTTACAAATTGTTTCTACACATTATCGCATCAAAGCTGCATTCCTAAGAACAAGATATAATGGAACACAGGAGGTGCATAATTTAAAAATTAAAATTGGTGAATATACTGAATGAAGAATTTTTCAAGCTGTACTTTTGCAGTCTACTGACATTATCTTAGGAATGCCTTAGCGTCATCAATACAATCCTGACATAGATTATTCTACGCATTCAATTAAAATTTATTTTAAGGAAAAACAAATCACGTTGCATGGTATGCATGATTCTAATAATGTTCCATTGCTTACTCATACTCACGTTAAACGTGCATTATGGAAAAGTAGCAAATCTTATTTAATATGGGTGAATGAACTTCAAGCTAAAGACAAACAGATGCATCTTAGGCATACACAATTTCTTGCCCAATTTCAAGATTTTTTTGCAGCTGATTTACCACCTGGACCACCACCTTCACATCTTGAAGATCATAAAATCGATTTAATTTCTGGAATACAATCACCATGTAAAGCAAGTGGAGAATCCACATCTGGTCGTGCAGTTGAGAACTCAATGGCATCTGTCAGAAGGCTTAAATTTACAAGCCAGGACCCGAAGATGAAGACATAGTACCTCCTGCTTATCTTAGGGTCAAACTCACCGCAAAAAGAGAGCATACTATTGATGCTCTGATTGATGAAGGAGCAGATTTTAACATCTTGACCTATGAATCATGGACCCTACTAGGTCAACCAGAGCTGACACCAACTAGTGCAACTCTTAGCCCTTATGGGGGAACACCCACAAGCACTCATATGGAAGTGCAAAATCCTTGCGACAATTGAAATGGAAAGCTTGCCTATCCTATTTCATGTTCCTCCAAATAGTGCTAGCTGGGGGAAAGAAACCCTCCTAGGAAGACCCTTCAAAAGGGCGACCAAATGTGAGGCTGACTACATAGCTCAGAGGATACACCTGACGCTACCGGGTGTGAGGATAGTCACAACCTTTAGCAAGGGGGACCTCATCGAACCTCTGGGGAAAGGCAAGGAAGGCACTGACGTAATAGCCAAGCCTACTAATGAGAGCAAGGACTTGCTGGAAAAACTGATACAAGCACAGGTCGAACAACGAGAAATAGTAAGTAAGGCCAGGCTTGAAAAAAAAAGGTCAAGGGACAATGCCAAGGACGGGCTTTGGACGGGGGCTTTGGACTGACAAATATCGTAGAAGACCCCGAAAGAAGCCCAAGCCTTATAGATGAAGGCATCGATGGAGAGCTAGCACAACACCACGATGGATATCCAAGGCGTTCCTTCGTGCTCAAGGGTATTATGCAGGCAACCGATGGATTTGGGTACCAAAATCCCCCGCTAAACCACCTCTGTCAGAAGCCCAAATTATGTCCAAAGCAGAGAGGCATAGGGGGAAACCTAACGAAAATCCACATCTTGAACCAAAAATATTGGAGTGATTGAGCCCCTCACGATTGAAATCAAGAAGCCAAACATGACCTATCAAAAAGTGGATCCTTAGTCTAGCGGGCTTAGCAAGCAGATATCAGAGGTAACTGTCGAGCGTGCACAAGGTCCACTAGTGCCCAAGGAGCCTTTGACTTCCCAAGAGGATAATGAGCACCACAGGCACAACATTGCTCATGATAAGGCTCATTGCTCAACAAAGCTAATGACAGAATCATCTAACAATCACGAGCAAATTCTCCAATCAGTGCCAAGCCCACGTAGGAGTCCCAAATCTCCTACATCCTCTTCACCTAAATGGACACGGAGTAGCCCCGTGCCGCTGCTCAACCTGCACAAGTGAATGCGCAAAGGGCAACAAAAGATACTATCACTTTTGATCTGCCTAAGGACTTGACACCGCAGTCTACCAATTGACTGGCCAAAGACCAAGCCACTTTTAACCCGGATGTCAAGCCAACTCCTAGGAGTTGTTGCACTGAATAGGTGATATTGATAACTAATTTCTATGATTTGTACTAGCCTTCCTCAATAGTTACGACACTCGTTTGTAGTAGTCCAACTAATTTAATATCGAAAACTCAAAAAGTTTGCTTAATCTTGCTCTTCATCTCTATTTCTATACTGGACGCTTAAATACTAACCCTAGGATTTTAATCCCTTCGCGAATTAACTTCAAAGCATAAACCCTATAGTTCTTTCTCATTCCTTTTATCATCAAATCAACTAACATCCCTCAATCCCATAAACTCTAATTTTATTTAAAAATTTCTTTTTATAATGTTGATATAACTTAATACCTCGTCAACACTTTTAATTTGCATAAAGTTAGACACATCATCTTTTATATTAATAATGTTCAAACAAACAGATAATATCAAATTAATTTTATTTTTCTCTAACCCTAAGAACTTTTCATAAAACAGCCAAAACTATATTCTTAGGTTTTCTATAGAAGATCCTAATTTTTGGTTGAATTAAAAACATGATTTTTATCAAAAAATAATGTAATGTTCATCCAAAATAACTATTTTTTATTTTTAAGATATAGTAATCAGTTTCCAAAAATTCTAGAAAAAATTAAAAATACTTCCAAAAATACATAATTTATCAAAAAATATCACATCTCATAATTGTTTAACCAAATATTTCATAAAAATTTATCTATATCATTTTTAAGCCATTTAAAATATTTTTAAAAGTTTTTTTATTTTTAAAATAAAATAAGACCTACATAAATTCTAAAAACTATCCAGAGTTGAAATTGAGATTCAAAGGTATTTTATAAAAATTCCAAACTAAAGAAATATTTATGTAAAATTATTTTTTTAATATTAAACAAGTTAAGGCACTTACGTAAAGTACGAGATTCGTAATTGCGTCTTTGGGAGCCGTGTCCTTTGTAGTCCAGCAAAGGGGAGTCTATCCAATCGTTCCCAATGGTGAGCTCATCATTTTCCCTCTCCCAAGAGATCAATTGGTCAATTGCATTGTTGCCATGGAAAAGCCACTTGTAACTCTTTTAAGACTTAATCTTGATTAAGTCCAAATATACGAGCTTAGCTTCCATGGTTTTATGTTGATGACTAAGAGAGAAGAGAAGAGAAAGGCTCCAAAATGGAGGTAGAAGGAGAAGACATGGTAATGGCTATGGAATAGGCATGGGATTCAATTCTTTCTTCTTGCTCTCTCCAACTTCAATTGTTTCTTCAAATCCTCTTGCTTGGATGGCTTGAATTGATGGCACTTTCTTCAGGATGATAGTGTCCCCTTCTTGATGATGGCGCCCTTCTCTCCCTTTAGTTTGCTCTCTCTCCCTCTTTATAGGATGGTACCCCCTCCTCTCTTTCTCATGACTCTTCAACTTCCACTAACTCCTCCCCTTCCTCTTCTCCAATTAGCTTTTGGACTTCCTCTCCCTTTTCTCTTCCTCTTCCAGTTAGTCTTTTCCCATTCTTCCTCTCTTCATCTCCCACTATGATGTGCCCCCCAGGATGACGGCGCCCTCTCCTTGGTCATAACCTCTTCAAATCCACATGCAACATTTTTTCTTTTAGTTATGGTTTTTTTTAAAAACTCATTTCCTAACCTTTAGAACCATAACACATAAAAGAACACCCCCCTTCTCTTTCAACTAGCATGCTCTCTTACATAATATTTTTTTGTTAGGCTAAAATGTTAGCTACTTTTCCACTTTCATTATACAACTAACCTCTCTTGCATTTTTGCCTATGAGGTTGCCATTATCAAAATGTTTCCCCTCCTTGCTCATATTAACTCAAATACTCATGGTTCCACTAATAAAAAATAATCCCTTTTGATTAGATAAAACTATCGAATTCTATTTGGTATTTTCCTAAGTCCACCCTCTAGCACAAAAATCCTTTGAACTAGGATTTTCCACTTGTCGGACTACAGAGACACGTCCTCCAAAGACGAAATTACGATCGCATCTGCATTAAATTAATGTGAAAATTTGGTAACAATGTGTCAATTGTATAGAATATTGCTAAAAAGTTTTGCAATGCTAGGCATTGTTTCTAGGTGTTGTCATTTCTCCCCCACTTAATTGCGAAGTGTCCTCACGAGCACATCTTCATCACGAACATTCAGCATCACGAATACTGCTACGTAACTTCAAGAAAAAAGATACTCTCCCACACTTAATTGCGAAGCGTCCTCACGAGCACAGCTACAAAATCTGCAAAACCACACATGAACAACTAGTAGACACTGCAAAGGTAGAAAAATACTGATTGGTGTCATAGTAAAACACAAACAATACAAACATGTCAAGGAAATTATGTAAAAACTAGTGCAAACTAACATTCCCCTTACTCACTCTACCCACTAAAGTGCATAACAGAGCGTCATCCATTGCATAGAATATACCAACTAGGAAGCTGTCTAGAGCCGCTAAACAACAATAATCCCTCTAGGCAATAAATTGCCACACTACTATCCTACTAGAAATATTGCTTCTGAAATAGCGTCAGTGATAAGGTCCATGCCTATCAAAGAACCCAAACAAGGCAATCCAATACTAAAATACCAAATAAGACTCCTATGGTTTAACTGCTAACCCTCCATGTTCTACTAGAACAACAAGTAAATGGTCCCTAACTCCAAACTTTCCTGATTTTTTTAAAAATAACTTTTCTTTGTTTTGTTTTTGGATTTCTTTTAAAAAAAGTCAAAAGAGTATATATATATTCTCCTTCCCAAAAGGTCCCACCCCAAAGAGATGCAAGGCATCGGACGCAGGGCACCCGTCAAAGAAATCCCTATAGCCTACCAGGACCTCAGAGGCGATGGTTATCTTCTTTTGGTTTTTTTTTTTTTCAACCCTGCAGTCTCAGGGCGTTTTTTTTTTCCTTTCTTTCTTTTTCTTTTTATTCTTTGTCTTTTTAGAAGAATAAATAGATCGACTCTCCCGAACTTAATTTATTATTACTACTTTAGTTTTGAATCTTGTGACTTATAGGAATGACTAGAAGGCTAGGAATACATCACCAAATTGAACTTTCAAACATTTTAGCTCAACAGCGTCGCGCGAGGAATCTAATCTAGCACATAATATCAGTCACCTTGCCTAGGCAAATGACAAGCAAAGATACTCACCAGCTCAGCATCTCTCTTCCACTCTACTCCTAGTCAAAATTTCGTGGAGAGAACCTTGTTATTCAGCTACCCCACATCGCTAAAAAGCGACAAAAAGTCCAGGGAAAACTCGATTGGATTCCTAATTAGACATCCATACAATGGAATTCACTATGTCATGCACACACATCACCCCCTTTTAAGCACTCCCTGGTACTAAGTCCCATCCCATGTGAGTGGACTCTCATATAGACTAAATTGTTTATGTATCTTTCAGTGTATTTATGTTTTAAATGTTTTATGTTCCTTCTGTAATTACTTAGGTTGTGAAATCTCTAAATTATTTCAATCAAGTTATAGAGATTGTTACTGTCCTTTATTTCAAACGAATATAAATAGATAGATTAGATATGAAACAACCTGTTATGAATGTTGACGTGGCGGCTCCAAAATAATGCGAGAATAAACACCTAGTGGTTCACAAATTTGCAAAAATCATTAAATCTGCACAGAACACATAGAGGAGCTTACTGACACTTCATCTAAGTCTGATGTTCTTGTCTCATTCTCCCCCTCCTCTTCTAAGTCATTAGGGGAAAAGATTTCCAATCTGTTATATGCAAAAAATGCATCTCCAAGGTCACCTTCTTCCTCATTTTTACCAAATCCAGGACATGCATCGAAAAATAAATCATTCAAATCATTGAATTCATGGATTACATCCATAGGATATTTATCCTCCTTTGCTGAAACCATTAAACAGTCTAGGGTTGTATCTTCCGAGGTAGAAAACCAGCGAGTAATATCACTATCAGAATCATTGTCTGATGAAAAATTAACAGCATATTCACCAATACCCACTTGTTCTGCTTTGCTAGGCTGATGCACAATATTAACCTCTAATTTTTCTGCTTTTGCTGGTCGTTGTGTTTTAAATAACCAAGCATACGGCCCTTCGTTATCGGTCCTCTCTACTTCTGAATCATAGAATTCACTATTAGACTTTTCATCCATCTCACTAACTATTTCATCTCCTGACTCCCTCAAAAACCCTTTTGTGGTAACTTGAATCTTGACCCTATCACTTCGAGGACCAATCACAATTGAACCTTTATACCAATCCTGAGTGCACCTTGCTTGGTACAACCAAGGTCGCCCAGCAACACAGAATATGAAGAGATATTCGACAATGAGCGAACTACTAAGTAATTTACATGAAATTCTAGTCCAGCAATTATAGATTTCACGTTGCGAAGTAACCCCAAAGGAGTTACTTTCCTTTGATCAGCCATACGTAAAACTATACGAGTAGTTTCTAAATTCTTCAAACCTAATTCTTGCATCATCTGGTCTGTCATTAAATTGACTGCTGAACCACCATCCAATTGTACTTCACTCAGCAAATGTCCATTGATGGTAGTGTCTATAACTGGTGCTCCTGGATCCACAAATAAATCTACTATTTTTACTTCCTTAGTCGTTCTCCTTTTGGATGCATTTGCAATTACTTTAGAAGCGTTAGTCTCAATCCTTTTTCTCCTACGTCGAACTAGCTTATGATAAAGCTGCCTTCGACATATAGGCGCTACTTCAAGCAGCTGCCTGAGATTAATTGTTAAGTTTATTTCCTCTAATGCTGCCCAAAGATCATAGGCCTTATTCACTGTTTCCGCTTGCTCTTTACTCCCTTCTTTTGGAGGTACAAGTCTTTCAGGAAAAGGAGCCACCCCCAACTGAATCTTAGGATTTGCTAGAGGCACGGGCAATAACGGATGGTCTGAAGACTGCTGAGGAGAATCCGATTCAGGTAGCTCTATGTTAGGATCTATGTCCTTAGATTTATCCTTCACGGCTTCTCTTGATTGGGAACTTCCTTCCTCTAGACGATGCTCCTTTTGTTGTTGCTTTTGTACTCTAGTAACAACACCAATCATGGGGTCAGCCTTAAAGGTCACCCTACGTGGTATGAATTTAGACCTAAATCCAATCTCTTGCCTTGTTGTTTCTACTTCAACTAAATTTGCGGATGAGGTTGAGGGTTCATTAGAAATTTGTTTACCCCTATCATTATTTTTATTATCCTCTCGCTTAGCGCAATTCTCTTCATGATGCCCTTCACCGCTACACCTTCTACAAAGGGGAGTATAGTCCTGATTTTTTCGTGCATTTGGACAATCAAAACTACCTTTAGTGCAAAAAGAGGCAGCACCGCATTGTTTGGAGAGAAATCCTTGTGAAAACTTATGATTTCTCAAGAAACAAGAAAAGAAAAGATGCTTGTAAGGAAACATTGCCAAATAATATGTATATAGATATTTGTCTCTCAGTTGTATATATGTACATGTGTACATATGACTTGTTACATTTTTATGATTGAAACGTCCCACATAGCGGGCCAACTCGGAATCCTTTCTAGTCTCTTTTAAATTGGAGGAAGATGAGGCTACACTACCTACCGACCTCCTACTTCCTTCGGCTCTTTTAATGAACTCATCTTCACAAAAGAGAAGATGGAAATCAAACATATAAAATTGAAAAATGCCATAGCAATAGCAACCAATTAACACTAAGAATAAAAGGAACACACACTACCAGATGATTTTCATCGTTTTCTAGCATTTTTCTTGACCATAGCGGGATTGTCCCCCCAATGTTTGGCATTGCTTCTCTCTCTTGGATCCTGCCTATGTCCAACACTCCTAAACATCTGCAGCTTGAGCAGTCTCTATCTTGGGGGAAAACTGGCTCTCTTGTGACTTAGCCTCCTCAAAAAACTGCTTGAGCACTTGTTTTCCTGTCCTATAATCCCCCTCCTTAACTTTTGAGTCGGCCAAGAAATATTTATCTTCTTCATCCACAACGAAACCAATATCAGGGATCTTCTCCAAATCTCTTCTAAGCTTTCTTGCACTTGCTCTATCTGATGACCAAAGCCTTGGATGGGACATAAGTCACTCCATCCAGCACAACAACACTTGCCGTAGTCAAAGTTTTGAATTCACGCTCATAGTCCTCAAAGGCATCGAATGCTAGCACCTGCTCTAATGGAAAATCTGTCATGAACATACAAGAGAGCTCAAGTGCTCTAAGCACAACACTTGATCTATAAAAAATTTCAAAAAGCTTGTCCTTTGGAAGTTCCTGGGAAATCTTATCATCCAGAAGAAGAACAACATTGAACAGGGAACTTCGGGCCATCACTTGATTACAACTCCTAAAAAAGGGGTTCAAGAAAATAGGAACCAAAGATTAGTAAAAGAATGAAGAAAATAAGAACAAAAGAAAAAAAAGCTAAAAATAGAAAAAAAGAAACTTCAAGAAAATTGGCCAGAACGGCGCGGGGGGCCTCTATCGCACCATTGTGACCCATGTTGATCCTGCTAGGTGTGTTGAGGGCCAATGGGCCAGAATGGCACGAGTGAGGCCCAAGGACTACCAATTGGTCCCCTTATTGCACGGGAGAGTTCTCCTAGTCCGGCGGTGTAAATGTTTTGACCTAAAGGCGAAGATCCCCCAAATGACCTAAAGACAAACAAATGAAAGCATAGAGAAGATGAGAGGTGCAAGAGAGATTGTTTTTGGTTTGTGATAGGAGAAGATGAGAGGTGGTGAGAGGGGCCATGGTGGTACACCATTGTGACCAGTAAGGGAAGATTAAGCATACCTTGTATGTGATGGAAAGGAAAGCAGACAAAAGATAAGAGGTGCAAGAGGAAAGAAAGCAGGGAGAAGACGCGAGGTCCGTCAAATCCAACCACAATAAGAAGATGCGAGGTTCGTCAAAGTGACCAATGCTCATGAAAATCTTTGTTCCAATCCAATGGGAAAAAGGAACAGGCTTAACCCTAACCGATTTTTGGAGGGAAGTAGCTGGTTTTATAACTAAAATGCTAAAAAATAGGCAGTTTTTGTCAAGATAAGATTCAATTTCAACCCGTCTTTTAAGAATCTTGCTTGGAAAAAATACATTAAAGGACAATTTTATGTGAGCACCGATGATGGAGGAACACAATTCATGAGACTAATTTACTAGGAAGTGTGTCCGTACTGTTCACATTTAATGCCACTTGAAGTGACCCGCATTAAGTTTGTTACAGGCCATGGCCTCGACAGAAGCTCATTCCTTTTTTTTTGAGAGAGATAGAATTTGATTAAAAGGAAAAAAAGAAATTACAAAGTGCCATGAGAAAGGTCCATGGCGAGACTCTTAGTAGCAACATATACTAACCATGCACACAAGCTCAGAACCAAGCACATAATAGGAATCAAACCCAATATGGAATGTACATAATAGGCTTGGAACCAAGCACATAACAGGACGAGTTTGTAAACAAAACACAAGATATGGGCATCGAATTTGCTAATCAGCTTGAAGTTGAGGATGTGATCATGATGAACAGACTTTCCCTTTTCCCTTCTAAAGAGAATCAAGGAACCCTAATGTCATAGTGGTTCAACCTAGCGTTGGCAGAGTCTATCCCAAGATTTCTCCAAAAGACTTTTTTTTTGTTGTTGATGGTGGTAGCTCATTCCTTATTATTATTATTTTTGTTGTAGGTACATAAAATTTAGAAAGACTGGTTTTAGGCTTGTCATTTGATGAGTGCTTTTGGATTTTTTATTTTTATTTTTTTAAAATAGTAGGTGTTGAGAGTGGAAAAAGATTGAAAATTTGATTGATTTTTTGTTGTTTTTGAGGTTTGAATGGTTGATTTTTGATGGATTTTGAGTGATGTTTGGTTATTAATGGAAGTGTTTGAGAGTGTTTTGGATGATATTGATTATGTTTTGGAAGCTCATGATGATTCTTAGTAGAAATATGAGGCTATGTGATGTTCTGATAGGTTCTGTTGAGGTTCTGATTGGTTCTGATACCTTCTGTTTAGCTTCTGATTTTCTTTTGTATGAAGCATGGATTGATGATTGATGAAGATTGAGATCTTTTGAAAGCTTATTGAATAGTTTTTGATAGTTTGGAATGATTTTAGTATGATTTATGAGGATCTATTGTTCTCTGATGACCTTCTATGACCCTCTGTAGACCTTCCATAGAGCCTCTGTCTCTGCTCTGTCTCTACTTTGTTCCTATTCTGCTCTGTTTTGTAGATCTTTTGTAGGCGTTCTGTAGAATGTATGTGTGAATTTGGAAAAGTTTTCTAACTTTTGGAAATGATAAATCTAAGTTCAAAAGAGCTAAAACAAATGGAAGAAGCAGCTGCTGAAGACTGAAGAGAAGATTGAAGTGACAATGACAGTAGTGAGCTATGAAGAGACACTGTAGTGGCTTTGGTGCCCTTTCATACCTCCCATACCTCTTGGGAGGTGCATCCATGACCTAAGAAGGATTATTAAGTACCATTCTTGAGTATTGTAGTAAGGAGATGATGTAGTATTGAGAGAGAGAGAGAGAGAGAGAGAGAGAGAGAGAGAGAGAGAGAGAGAGAGAGAGAGAGAGAGAGAGAGAGAGAGAGAGAGAGAGAGAGAGAGAGAGAGAGAGAGTCAGCCAGAGATAGTCAATTCTATCAAAACAATGTATCTTTTTATGAGAGATTAAAAGAGAAAACTATGAAGATAATGAAGATGAATACTATATGATTGATTTCCATTCAAAAGTGATGTATTCTTTTATGTTCCTTGTTCTATTGATGGATTCTATGAAGATGTTGAAGATTATGGTTGATTCTATCAAATCCGTGGGAGATATCTACTATGATGCTACGTGAAGATTTGCTGTTTTCCTTGTTTTGGTCATCAAAAGAATGAAATAAAAGCTTGTTGATGTTACAAGATAGATTTTCTTGTAGTAGAAACCCCTTTTCCTTGGTGTCTCTCTTGTGGCTCCACGTTGTTGGTGTGCAGCCAGGGAAACTTGCCATCAACAAGCATTAGAAGAGGCTGAAAATGAAGGAAATGGCATTGCCAAGAAGAGGAGAATTCAATGGATGCTTGCAAAGTTCCTTCTTCCACTGAAGAGTTGGAGATTCTTATTGCAAAATCCACTTTCTACAAGAAGTTCATCCCAGAACGGTGCAATCATATTACCATCATGATGCAAGCTCTATGTGGTGGACTATTTCCTCTTCCTGTTGAGGCAACAGAGACGTGCGTCTTGGTGGAAAATTATTTGGAAACAAACTGAAGGGTAGATTTGGAGAGAATGACCATCCATGGAAGATTTGGCATTCATTGAGAAGTTTCCAGACATCATTAAGTGGGAGATCATGAAGAAGCTTTAGGGGTCGTGGTCAGTGGAGGTTCACGAAAACAAGAAAGAAAAGAGTTGGAATTTGTTCGTGTGGACGCTCAACAACAAGATACATGGGATGCTTGGTGTTCTGACAATCTTCCATTCGTCCAATTAGCAACCCATTGGAAGTTGGTAGACAGAGTATTCTTTACAACATACACTATTGAAACCATCAGAAGTTGGCATTATTATGATGATGGCACAACAACGATCTTAAGAAAAATGAGTTTTGATACTTTCAGAATGGAATATCTCCCCCTCTGTAGTGGTTTGAAAGACAAATTCAGAAATGTTGAAAAGAAGGAAGTAGAAGAGATGTTGGCCAGAGAATCCTCTCAAGATTGAAGCCCCTCTCTGATTCTATTCTGTTGAGTATAGAACAACTGGTTGGAGCCAACCCCCTGATGAATGACGCAATCAAGAGGCAAGAATTAGAATGAGTCCAGAGGTATGAGAGAAGAGAGAAGGCAAGAATCAAGGCTCAGAACGAGCTTGCAGAGCAGAAGCCTCCTTTGACACCCTAAAAGCACTCTTTACTGAAGTTCCTATGGCGACTCAAGGTCCCCTTCATAGTCAAATTCGTCCTGGAAATATTGATGATAGGCTAGCAAATATAGTCCCATTGCCAATTTTTAAGGGAGAGTACAATGAAGATCCTGATCTTCATGTAGCAGAGTTTATGGTAGCATGTGTGGCTAACAATGCCAGAACCCCTGAGCATTGGCTAGAAATCTTCCCCGCCACTTTCAAAGGCGCGGCATTTCAATGGTATGAGAGACAAGCAGCAGGAACTTTTGGCACATGGGATGACCTCAAGTTGGCCTTCCTCACTAAATTCAAGTGTGAAGGTTTTGAAGAGCGGATGCGAGAGGAGTTCATGAACCTAAGTCAATCCTTTGGAGAAAGAGTAGAAGCTTATGTCTCACGAATGGAATCCATCCAGAAGAGATGGACTAACCATCATTTGGACGAAGGTATCCAGAAAGGAGTGTTCCTCATAGGCCTACAACTAGAAGTTTACAAGTTCGTGGAATTGAGAAGGCAAGTCAATCTCTAAGCTGCAGTGGAAGGTGCAAGATTGTATGACGAAGTTAAAGCAAGGTTGTCAATGACTCTAGGAAGAGGAGTTTTACCTCCTCCCATGCCAGGAATGGTATACCCATCAAATACAGTTCCAACGACAGTTTCCTACCCCTATCCCCAAATGCAAACAATGCCACAGTACAGTGCATCTAATCCACAGTGGTCGCCGCAGACGACAATGCCTCAAATGATGGTTCAATCACAACAATAGTGACCTCAAACAGTTCCTCCAATGGTGACTCAACAAGAGTGGAACCCTACCAACTGGAATCAACAACCCCAAGTCTCAACAGGAGCTCTGAATCAGACCCAGAACAGAGGACCCTCTAGAGCAACCCAACCTGTATATGCAGCAGTAATTATAGAAGCTTCCCAAAACCACCCTACTACAAGTACTTCAGGAGGTGAAAATCTGAAGGACTGCTTATCCAACTCAGTCGCCAGTATCAAGAAAGAGGTTATAGACATGATTACAGAGCAACTACAAACACTAAAGGTGAATACCGCCAATATATCCACTCCTGTGGGAGTTGGGAGAGATGTGATGCATTCTAATACATAGTGTGAAAAGTGCCATCAAGTGGGACATTTAGCCACTAAATGTACCTGAAAACCAACCATTCCTAGAGCCTTCTATTCATACTGTTTGAGGAAGAACCATACAGAGCATATTTTCTCTCTAAAAGAGATGCACAAACGAAGACAGAAAGATAAAAATGCAAGATTCAACTTGCTAGAATCCAAAATGACAACGCAAGACATTGGACCAAAGCCTAGGGATTTTGTTCCTAATTTTAGTCCAAGGAGGTTTCCCTCTCAAATTTACAGAGGATGACAGTCTCGGGGTGGTCAGAGATCAGAGGTGGAATGTTACAGATATGGAGAAAAGGGTCATATCTCCCCGAATTGTCCAAACCCTAGAAGATCTGTGGATTACAAGTCTTTATGCAGCCGATGCAAAGGAGAAGACCACATTGCAAAGGACTGTCCAAGTCCAGCCCTTGTCAAGGCCAATGCCACTTATAGCCATCAGAAGGTATAAGAGCATGTCTCCAATTTGGTAGAGTTGGAAGTTGCCGCAATTATGCAAGCCAAGAAGAAGAAACCAATTGTCTAGAAAGAGAATAACTCCCCTACCAAGACTGTGAAGTTCAGTCTGCCAATAGAGGGAGAGAGCAGTACAGGATAGAACAGTGTAGTACAGAGCACTGCAGTGCTACAGAGAGTCACAGAGACAGTCTCGGAAACAGGACCAGAGGTCTAGGAGATAGACGATACAAAAGCACCTCTAGAAACAGAGGAAGTGTGGATGCTTCCATTTCTAGAAGAAAAAGGAAAGATGAAAATGGGTGTAGCCCCTTTTCCTAGCAGGCTGGAGAAGCCTGTAGATCCGATCAAAGATTATGACTTGGTTAAAGACCTAGAAACCTTTAAACCAAACCTAACCTTCTGAAGTTGCTGATGCTATCTCCTAGTTGCTGAAAAAGATTCAAAAGCATCTTGACAAGAAGATGTTGCCTAAGGATTTCTCTCATAACAACAACAAAGTCCAACAGAGCCTTCGAACCTGCGAAGGAAGTAGATGTGGCTAATGCCTTCCTAGATCATGGAACTCCAGAGATTAGTGTATGGATAGAAGGATGCTTTATTTCAGATGCATTGATTGATGGAGGCTCATCAGTAAACATAATGACGGATGTGACAATGAAGAACCTAGGCCTACAAGGTATGCAACCTACACAGTGGCTTATCAAATTGCCAGACCAAAGCAGAATCAAACCATTGGGCATCCTCCCATACGTAAAAACAACTCTAGCAAGACAAGACTATTGGCTAACATATTTGGTTGTCAAACCAAATTCTTATGGGACCTCATACCCTCTGATGTTAGGAAGACCTTGGCTTTTTGAAGTAAGATCCAGGATGGACTGGTTTAAAGGCATCCTAACCCTAGGTAGAGGACCCCATAAAGTGGTGTTGAAATTGTATGGATCACAAAAAGGCAATGGATCCACATCCATCAAAGTCATAACAGACTCCTCCAATGAAGTAACAGATGGTACAAAAGACGAAGAGACTATTAAACAAATCTTTCCCAAGAAAACAAAGGCATAGTCCCTAACAGTGGGCACTATAAGCCAACTACTAAAGGAAGCAAAGTCTTTGTCCATAGGAGAATACCTCCTGCCTCAACTCGAAGTGACTTCTAAAATCACCTCTGACAGCGAGATAGAAGCATGGATGTAGTGCTCTCCCTGTTACATGGCAGTCGCAGAGACAGAGCCAGAGATAGAAGCAGACATAGAGGCGGAGGATCTGTTATTCTCTTATACAGCCTCTGCAAAAGCAGAAACAGAGCCTCCAAAGGAAGAGGATGAAAATGATGAGGAAGAAAACAAAGGTCCTTATGAAAGTACAGTTGAAGAAGATCCTCTGATAGCGAATGATCTTATTGATGTCCCTGTAGAGACCTTAGAGGTCGAGGATCTCAAGGTGTTGGATGGAATGACCATGGTTCCATTTGGGTTGACCAATGGACCACAAAGTCTGCAGAATTTGCATAAGAAATAGATCCAAGGTATAAAAATTAAGTTCACCAATGGCTCCTGTCGCCTTGACCATTCAATTTGGAGAAAAGATGATGATGATGCCCCTTGTCAAGAGAAGCGAGAGCCATTAGAGCCACGGCTTATAGAATGTCTGTGCTATGTGACATTCCTAGACGCATCCTCTGAAGATGAATCCCTAAGTCTAGAAGAAATTGCCACTCACACAAAAGCAAACAAAGCTCTGATACCCTTCTAGCAATCTCAACAGAGAAATGAGTCATTTGTTCAGAAGGAGGGCACTGGTTCTAGTGGAACATCAGATGATGACACTACTCCCTTGAAGGAGCAGACCTCTATCCAAAAGCAATCTGTGGAACATTTATCCGTGAAGTGGAAGGTGAAAGGCAAGTGATGTTCTTGGATGCTGATGATACTGAACGTCACCTAAAAGTGGGTTTCAATCTTCCAAAAGAAGAACTAGTGGTCCTGCGAGACTTACTAAATAAGAACTTAGACGTGTTTGCTTGGATGTACAAAGACCTAAAGGGGATTGACCCTACAGTATGTCAACATCACATTGACGTAGAGCCTGATGCCAAACCTGTGAGGCAGAGACAAAGGCATATGAATCCTAATTATTTAGCTCTGGTAAAGGCTGAATTATTGAAGCTTCTTGAAGTAGAGTTCATATATCCTGTGGCTAACAGTGAATGGGTTTCACCCATTGTGGTTGTACCCAAGAAGAATGGGAAACTTCAAATATGTGTGGAATTTCAAAAGCTCAACTCGAAGACGAAGAACAATCATTTCCCTATCCCTTTCACAAACCAACTGTTGGACACAGTGGCAGGCTATGAGCTCTATTCCCTCTTGGATGGATTCAGTGGATATAACCAAGTCCAAATCATAGAAGAGGACCAATCCAAAACAACCTTCACCACAAAATGGGAGATCTATGCCTATAGAGTGATGCCATTTGGGCTTTGTAATGCTCCTGCCATCTTCCAACAAGTAATGATGGCTGCTTTCCAAAATCATTTGCCTGATTTCATTGAGGTGTATCTCAATGATTTCTATGTCTATAGCTTAATCCGTGAGCATTGGGGACACCTAGAGCAGTGTTTTGACATATGCCGAGAGTATGGGATTTCTCTCAACCGCGACAAATGAATCTTTGGCATCTCATCAGGAGTTATTTTGGGCCATATTGTCTCTGCACAAGGGATTACAACAGACCCAACGAAGATTGAGAAGATTGCTGCCTTCACACCACCAACAAACCTCAAGCAACTGAGAGGATTTCCTGGCCATGTGGGCTACTATAGAAGATTTATTGCACATTTTGCAACCAAGGCAGCCCCTTTGCACAAGCTCCTAAGGAAAGATGCAGATTTCCTTTGGACTGATGACTACGAAGAAGCCTTTAATACCCTAAAACAATGCCTTATCCAAGCACCTATCTTGGAGCCTCCTGACTGGACGAAGCAATTTCATGTGCTTACAGATGCATCAGTTGAAAAGGGCTAGGTGTTGTCCTATGTCAAAAGGGTCTAAATTAGATCAACCAATATATTATGCAAGCCAAAAGGTCACTGATAGAGAGCAGAACTACACAGTGACAGAGCTTGAGTGCTTGGCAATGGTGTTTGCACTGGAGAAGTTTCGACACTATCTACTGTCAACGCATTTCAAGTTCTACGTGGATCATGAAGCCCTGTCCTTCCTGATGAAAAAATCAAATGTCAAAGGATGATTGATGAGATGGTTGCTCCTATTCCAGGAGTTTGATTTTGAAGTGGTCACTAAGCCTGGGCATTCCCATATCCTAGCCGATCATCTATCACACAGATCTCTCAAATTGCAGAAGAGGAACATGATGATCTAGACCTTCCTGATGCTTCCTTGTTTTTAGTCAAAACAGTTACTTCCTAGTATGAAGACACAGCTAACCTCCTAGCAACTCAACAGTATCCTCCTGGCATCTCAAGCTGTGAGAAGAAGAAGCTTCTATTAGAATTAGCCCTCTACACCTTGCTAGGCGGTGCACTGTATAAGAGAGGCAAAGATGAAGTGTTGCAAAGATGTGTTGTAGGAGATAAAATCAGCATAGTATTGAAAGCATGCCATGACGAACCATGTGGTGGACACTTCCAGGAGAAGCAAGAGCCAGGAAGGCTCTGTTAGCGGGGTATTGGTGTGGCCGACCCTCCACAAAGATGCATATGACTATTGCAAGAGATGCGATGCTTGTCAGCGAATGCGAAAACCCACCAAAACAAGTGCCATGCCACTACAACCTATTCTTCCCCTAAATCCGTTCGAGAAGTGGGGGATTAATTTCATGGGTCCCACTGATCTGCCTACCAGACGGAAGTAGAACAGATACATCATGATATGTACGGATTATGTCACAAAGTGGTGTGAAGCTAAAGCTCTGAAGTGGGACAATGGTAACAGTGTAGCCCTGTTCAAGTACGAGAGTATTATCACCTGTTTTGGCAGTCCCTTCGAGCTGATAAGTGACAGAGGTACTCTTTTCCTTAACAAGATCATGGAAGAGTTGACTGAACTGTATAAGATTCGCCATCAGAAGTCCACTCCTTACTACCCCACAGCCAATGGCCAAGTTGAAGTCACCAACCGCATCCTATGCTCGATCTTGATAATAACGATTGTCGCACATCGTCATTATTGGGATGATTGACTTACAGAGACCCTCTGGGTGTACAGAACCTTCCATGAGGCAGCTACAAAACAGACCCCTTTCCAACTAGTGTATGGTACTGAAGCCATCTTCCCAATTGAACTAGAATTTTCCTCTATGCGAGTGGCAATTAAAGAATGCCTGGGAGATGATGAGTCACTTCAACGCTGCATCCTATACTTGGAATATTTGGATGAGATTTGGCGAATGGCCTTACAATGCATGGAAACCACTCAAGCATGACGCAAGGCCTATCATGACAACTTCATCAAGCACAAGGAGTTTAAAGAAGGTGATCTTGTCCTAGCCTATGATTCGAGATTTGGCAAGGTTCCTGGCAAGCTTCAACAATGGTGGATGGGCTGTACAAGGTACTTACTATCAACCCTAATGGCTCTGTTCAGGTGCAAACCATTGATGCCTTTGATGATCCTTTTCTGATAAATGACTATCGCTTGAAGAAGTACTTCCCTCCTTGGGGATCTTGACAATCACAGTCGACCCACCCTTTCCCTTTTGCGCATCGCACTGTCCTTCTCTTCGTGCTCCTGATAGCCCTAATGATCTTCCTCATGAGGCAGTCTTGTTCTGCTAGCCCCTCACAGATACCTCTCAACCCTACCTTGTTCTCTTTTCGTCTGATCCAGCAACGGTGGCAAGGTTGGTCCTGACACATGGTATTTCTACCATTCTCTTTATTAACATAAATAAATAAATAAATAAATAAATAAACAAACAAACAAACTGTTATAGGAGAAAAGGAAGAAATTCCCTGTCATAGCAGGCCTCGTTCCAAGAAAATGTGGAAACACCCTTGGGCGGGAAGCTGACTGTGGAAAAGGTGGTAACACCTTGTAGTTTAGGATAGTTGACTCACCAGCAGAACCTTTCCAGCAAGTAATTTGAAGCCACCTCCCTTGGTGCGATGTCTCTACAATATTAGTCTGTCTGCTCTCCTTAACAAATGGCCTTTCATACAAATCATTGAAGTGCTAGACGTGTCAGCTACTTCCCTAAGTATGCATCATCTTCAACACTCTAGTGACAACTATAGCCGACACGATCTTCATCATCAACCCCTTGAGTGATGCGAGCTTTCATCTTAACAGGATGGGAATGTGAGTATGGGTTGCCCTCTGTATCTATCAAAAGAGTGTGAGACAGAGGGTGGGGTGAATGACCAGTCTTTCCCTTCAAATCAAATGAGAGGTGAGATGTGTGAATGAAGTGTTGCACGCACAGGTTGGGCCTCTCATTGCACAATGCACGATCTGTTCTTGTGCACTACACCATAAGGCTCCTTGGCCTTCCTTCATGCACTGTATGCCGGCACAGGGTGGGATGCATTGTGGCACCATCAAATGTGCATAAGGCTTACAACCTCTGCATAAGTGAATGTGAGGATTACATCAATGGGTGTCAGGAATGGGCTACCCTCTGTATCTTTCAACAGAGTGTGAGATAGAGGGTGGGCTGAGTGTGACTGGTGTTTCTCCTCAATAAATTCCAAGAGGTGAGATTGAGGGACGTTACGACAATTGGAGTCAGGTATGTTTCAATTTCCTTATGCACACATGGGACGGGTCTCTGCCATCAGCATAGGACACGTCACCATGTTTTGTGCACTGCACTACAAGGCTTCTTGGCCTTCCTCCTTTCACCTATGCTAGATAGGTGGAATGCATGGATGCACCATCAATTGTGCACACTGGCATACTCCCTTCCAATCACTTTTCTCTTGTTTAGTTCTAAACCGGTCGTGAGCTATGGGATTTCATGCTTATTCATTGAGTGATGTGCGTCATGGGGTGAGCGAATGTTCTATTATCCTCTTGAGTGCCCATGAGTTGAGAGTTCTATTCTTCGTCATCGAAACTTGACTCGATGGACTTTATCGACAAAACTAACTCCCTGGGTGTTGTTGCATGGTCCTGCCGTGCTGGATGTGTTTTATGGTGTGCCCTGGTCCCTCTTGCCGCCCGGCGATGGCTTCAATCTTCCTGCATCAACAATGGCGATTCCCGTCAACCATCTACGAAATGGGCCAAGTATTACCAACCCTACTTTTCTGATTGCAAGTGTATATTATATCTTAAGTGTGGGGACACCAATGTCCAGTCGGTTGACAAGTCCGTGGCCGTGTCGATCAATCTACCCTAACGGGTAAGGTCTTAAGTGTGGGGACATGTCTCTACATTTTTTATGTGCATACCATCTGCATATGTCATTACCCAATCATGCAAGTCTACCCGTACTAGTTTTTGCTTGATGGGGTCCCTTTCTTACCCATTCACTCTCATACCCCTTGTCGTCGAGGCCGTTTCCCTTGTGGTTGCTTTTATTGCGCAATTTTTCCATTTTCTATGTGAACACTCCCTACGTTTACCAAACTCTTGATCCAACCTTATAGCCCAGTTTGTCCTTTTGAATGACAAAATTTTCCTTTTTCCATCCCCCTGTTCCGGTTTACCATTTTTGCGTTATTAATTTTTGACACTTTTCCCATCCAATTGGATGTATTTCCATGTGAACTCGCCCTTATCGCTTCAAAATAGTGATCTAACATACCAGCCATGTCATATGCTTTCCCCGGGATATTTTTACTTTTAATCACCTGTCATTTTGACTTACAGTTTGTCCGTAATTAATTTTTGTACGGTTTCATGTCTTTTTCATGCGTGTTTTTGAATTTTTTCCATGTGAACACCTCCTAACCCCATCCGAACTGAAATTTGATGTGATAGCCCTGAAGATTCTATAGGTCCTAACATTTTTTCTTTTTTCCGCCCTCCCTTCCAGTGCAAATATAATTCGCTATTAATTTTTGAATCTCGTTTTAGATACGATTTTTGTGTTTTTTCCATGCGAACAGGGTTTCTTTTGCTATGTTCTGATGTGATAGTCTTGTCGGGCACACTTTCTACACATTTTTCCTTCTTCCCTCACTTCTTTTTGACTAATGAATTTTTCGATATTAATTCTCGTATGTGTTTTCGAGGCTGATTTTTACATTTTTTGCATGCGAACCCCTCCTAATTGCCTGGAACTGCGGGTTGATGTGCTAGTCCTATGAATCCCTTTCTCGCGGACATTATTCCTTTTTATTGCCCTTCATTGCTCATATTTTTTTATGTTAATTTCTCTTTCCCGTTTTGGGGTTGATTTTTGGGTTTTCTCCATGTAAACAAGTCTTATCTTCATCGGAATTGTGTTCTAACACATGATGGGCCTGTCCAATATAATCTTTTCTCACCATTTTCCTTTTTCCCGTGTTTCATTTCGACGAATAGATTCTTTGCTATTGATTGTTGTATGGGTTTTTGTGCCTATTTTTTGCCTTTTTCCCATGGGAACAACCTGATTTGATCCCAAAGAGCACATTGTACTTTTTTGCAGTCTCCCCCTCGCATTTTAGCCCAGTTTTCCTTTTTCCGGCATTGCGTTCCGATGAACGGTTTATACGTTATTAATTTTTCTTTGTTTTGCTATGTTCTTGCATGCCTTGCCTCTCGCGTAAACGCGCGCATTTTAGAATTTACGCACATCGAGACACCCCGTTCTCTTCACGCCCTTTCGTCCCGACATCCCGGCCCTATTGTTTTTGTCACTGCAAATTTTTTTTATCCCCCTCCCCCCCCGGTGCATGCCCATGGGATGGGGACGCTCTTTCCTTTTTAGGCTTTTATTTTCTTAATTTAATTTAATCTTTACAAAAAACTGCATGGCTAACCCTTCTCTCTTTGTTATGAAATAGCTCATTTTTGTATTAGTGAGTTGTCTTCTAGCAAAGCTCATTGGATAATCAAGGTTATGCTCACCAGGTTGGCACAACACTACCCCCACAACAAACTTTGATACATCAATGTACACATGGAATGTAATGGATCAATATGGAGCTCTTAAGATAGTAGCTAAAGTTTAATCCTATTTAATACTTTCATAGGTTTGCTAACATTCTCCAATCCACTCGAATTCTATCAAGAGCTTGTACAAAGGTTTAGCAATCAATGCATAGTTCAGCACAAACCACTAGTAGTACCCTATGTGGCCTAAGAAGCATTGAAATCCCTTGAAATTGGTTGAAGTGGAAAAGTCTAAAATTACCCTGACTTTCAAGGAGTGTGTGGCTATCCCATTCCTCGACACAATGTGCCTTAAAAATTCAACCACACTTCACCCAAAACTGGCACTTTAAGGGGTTGAGTGAGAGACCGTATTGCCTACACCATTCAAAGACTATTCGTACCTTTTCTAAGTGCTCTTCCTAGTTGGTTTGGATGCATAAGTCATCAACAAAAACCTCCAACCATTTTCTAATCATGTTCTTAAAGACCGCACACATGAGGTGTCGAAAGGTAGCAAGGCATTCGTAAGCCCAAATGGCATGACTATGGGGGCAAACACCCCCCATCTGATGAAAAATGTCATCTTGTGCCTATCGTCCTCAAATGGACTTGTACTTGGTTATAGCATGACAAGCCATCCAGAAAATTGTAGGCTTCCTTTTCTGCCACTCTCTCTAGCATGTGCTCAATGTGTGGTAATGGATAGTTCTCTCTTTGTAGCTACATTGATCTTTTTATAGTTCACGCACACCCAAATCTTTCTATTCTTTTTCATGACTATCACTATGGATGATCCCTAGTCTGTGTGCTCTATCTCATAAATAAATCTTGCATTTAGTAGCTTATCAATCTCTTCCTTCACTACATGTGCATTCTTAGGATTCATTACATATGATTGTTGCTTAATTGGTACTACATCGAGGGTCATGGGAATTCTATGAGTCACAATACTTAGATCTATTCCTTTTTAGCTCATCTAAGGACCATGCAAACATGTTGGCGAATTTCCTTGAGAGATTTATGAGATTACTCTCTTCCTCCTTGGTTAGGTCATCTGTTATGTACATGAATCGAGGCTTGGCCCCTTCCCTTGCCAAGTTGACTTCATTAACTTTGGCTGGTCTTTCAATGGGTTCACTCGCCTGCCCTTTCCGTTTGACTCCGACTCACACCACTATTCAATCACCCTTCTTAAACTTTATAGAGCGCTTGGGAAAATCATGGGGTTTCTTCTGTCAATCAGCTTCTAAAGACTTCAAATGTTACCTTCTCGCTTTAGCTCAATCTCTTCTCTTTAATTATTTTATTGTTGTGATGATATTAACTTAGAAATTTGGTTCAAGAAGTCTCTAGCTAAGTGTCCTCTTTGTTGCTATGTTTGCTAGTATATCTTTTATCGGTCTTCCCACATGTTCTACTTGTCTATATGAATTGTATTTATCATGTATTAGATTTTCAATGGGAAGACTAAAATGTCAAATTTCAGGGCTCTAGCATTAAATTTTGTCCTCAACATTATCTTAGAATATTCTAATAGATCTTCAATGAGGTTGATGAGATTAGGTAGGGGAATGGAGGCTCTACTTTGATCCCTTCAAGAAATGCTTTCCTTGAGTACTGCTCAGGGAGGTCACTATATGTATATCCTCTATATCACGTTCATTCAAGGCCTATTTATAAATACCCTTATTAGTGATTTTTTCTTGAACAAAATACAACCCTTTTTATGATGTAGGGTGCAATCTTAGATGAGACCAATTGCATCCACACTTTTACCAATCAGTTTCATGAAGTTGCAGCTCTTTTGCATGAATTGTTATTACTCCTAATGGTTTTGATAGGTGGTCTAATGGGGTAATCAGCCCAGGTAGTCAAATTGAGTCTCTACCAAGGAATAAGTGATCGATGGCTGCCGGTAATTTCTGTCACTCCTAGATTGTTAGGTTAAAGTTCTAGTGACAATCAACTCTATGGTCTCATCTATAGGTCGTCTGTTGAGTTTCAACTTGGATTTCTCAGTAGTTGGATGTTGGCCTTAGCAAGTCCTAGGTGGCCAAAACTATCAAAAATTATATTTTGGACAACCCATTCAAGTAGTAGGTTTGCCTATCCGAGTCCCAAACTTGGCTATTTGAGTGGGCTCTATGATAGTTTGAGTGGTCAGACAAGGGTGCGCATTCAAGTGTTTGAGTTTGTCATCCGAGACCTGTGAGTCAATCATCCGAGGCCCAAAAGTGATTTGAGTCTGAGTGGGACTGGACCAAATGTCCAAGTGAACTAGCTTGGATCTTTGAGTGGGTCATCTGAGTCTGAGGTCTTAAGGCTTCTGAGAGGACTAAACTGGCTTAGCCATCCAAGTGACTGTTGGTGACTCAATCATTTGAGGCATGTGGCACCATTCGAGTTGTGAAAAAACGCATCGAATGACAAAAATTTGACTAAAACAATTCAATGCACTACTTATTGCTACACCTAAGGTTCTAACTTCATTCAATAAGCATCAAGAAAGACTCATAGCATACCTAAAATACACAAATGCGAATGACACCACAAATTGCTACTCCTATCGTCCTCATGACATGTGGCTCTCTTTCTTCTCTCAATAGCTCTCTCTCTCAAACTCTCAATGTCCAAATGAGCTCTATGTCCCCCCTTTCTCACTTGTTGTTTCTCTCTTTTTCTTCTCTATCCCTATTCTTTCCCTTCCTATGGCATTGAAGCTTTCTCCCCTTTCCATGTTATCACAGAAACCTTTCTTTTTCTTCTTTTCTCCTTATTCTCCAATCATCTTAATGTCTTAAACCTAATCAAAATATGCTTCTCCTACTTTAATGAATGTACACAAGGCTTCCTAAACCTAAACTAATCCACAAGAGAGATTGAATGGCCTCTGACTCCCTCACTTCCTACTTATACTAAGTGTCATTTTGGAGATGAACTCCTACTCTCTCGTGCAATTTGGAGCATGCAAGCACTCAATCTTGAATCCATTGGTCCTAGCAATGGAACCAAAATATCAATGCTCTCATGAGTACACTGCCAAGACCCACGGACTGCTTATTGCTTCAAGCATTTCAAGCTTAGAGCTATGGCTACCTCTCATATAGCCGTGCACACTCTCTCACATGCAATTGTAGTGAGCTTACCTTTGAATCTGATCAAGTTACCTTCTCCCATGAATTTTTTAGTAGCTCCCAATACAAGATGCCCTTTTAAGCAAGTTCCATCTCCAAGCTTCGATACGCATGTGAGAAATAGAAGAGAAGGAGGTGAAAATGAAGAGAGGAGAAGAAGAGCTTCTCCAGGGCCCTCACTCTCTCACACACACTCTCCCTCTCTCACACACACTCTCTCCCTCTCTCATAGACAAGAATGAAGCAATGACATAGCCAAGACCCACGGACTGCTTATTGCTTCAAGCATTTCAAGCTTAGAGCTATGGCTACCTCTCATATAGCCGTGCACACTCTCTCACATGCAATTGTAGTGAGCTTACCTTTGAATATGATCAAGTTACCTTCTCCCACGAATTTGTTAGTAGCTCCCAATACAAGATGCCCTTTTAAGCAAGTTCCATCTCCAAGCTCCGACACGCATGTGAGAAATAGAAGAGAAGGAGGTGAAAATGAAGAGAGGAGAAGAAGAGCTTCTCCAGGGCCCTCACTCTCTCACACACACTTTCCCTCTCTCACACACACTCTCTCCCTCTCTTATAGACAAGAATGAAGCAAGGAGCAAGAAACAAGAAGAGAACAAGTTTTGCCACACACCAAGAGTGAGCGTCTTAATTCACTTTTTGACTTTTATACATGCCATATCTCCTCCTTGGATGGCTATCCCCTTTTTGGTCCATCCATTCCTCCACTCCTTTTTCTCCTCCTTTCCTATTACAATGGCCTTAACTGTGTCTCTTATTCTTTACAACTTTCATAGAAGAGAGACCAGCACTCTTTTACCAAATAAATTACAATGTTCTTGGCACTCTTTTTGCAAAAATATTAAGGTGCGCTTATTCGTATACGCCTCCCTCTTACATTTAGAAATTTTCCATGCAATTCGTGTCTTCAAATTTTCCTTAGTGCACCTTTGTCCTTCATATTTCCCTTGTCTTCCACTTCTGATTTTTTGGATTATCCATCTTGGTCTTCTAAGGATTAACACATTGATGATCATACTCGCAAAGTATGGGTTTACTTCAAGAATGAGAAAAGTGAGGTGTTCACTCACTTTAAAATCTTAAAGGCTTTGGTTGAGAAGAAAAAAATATGGATATTAAATGCCTAAGGTCAAATGGAGAATGAGAAAATCTCTCCAATGAGTCTTTTTATTTTTATAAAAAATGGCATACATGGGGAGTACACATGTAGATACACTCCGTAGCAAAATGGAGTTGTTGAGCAAAAAAAAGACATATTGCAGATGTGGCTTGTACATTCATGCCAAAAACAATCTTGTCTCATTACTATTGGGTTAAAGTAGTTGGTACTGCTGTATACACTATGAATTAGGACACCCCACTGATCTTGTATATGGTATGACACCCAAACAGAATTTTATAGACATAAAGCCAAGTCTGTCCCATCTAAAAGTATTTGGATGTATTGCTTATATGCATATTTCTTATGAGTTACACAATAAATTTGATCCCAAAGTAGAAAAATGTGTATTTGTTAGATTCTCTCTTGAGCAGAAGAGATATAGATGTTAAAACCCTATTAAACATGAATTGAGAGTTAGCACGGATATTGTTTTTTATTAAATGAGTAGCATGAATAGTTATGTGTGTGGAATGCAATTGGGGTTGATGAGCATGAGAGTGTGGCTATACAAAAACATGCCAATAATCACAAACATTGAGTGGACCACAAGAGTCTCCTAGTCATGGTTTTGTTGATAGACCTTGGAGTGAAGGATTGATACCAAAGGTTACTGTATCCAATACATGCATCTTTGGATGTGAGGCATTCTCCCGTGTGCCCAAGGACAAGCGGACTAAGTTGGATCTTAAGAGTGTCAAGTGTATTTTCCTTGGCTATGGAGATGCAGGCGAGATGGGTTACTGCCTCTAGGATCCACAGGCACGGAAAGTTATCTGCAGCCATGATGTAGTCTTCCATGAAGACAAGATGCATAGGTAGTCTCAAAAGGTGGTAGAGATATGCAAGATTATATTCGAAGAGGAAACGTGTGCTCTTGCACAACCAGTTGGACAGCCTGTAACAACAGCTGGTACACATGGCCAAGGTGTTGGACAAGATGCTAGACATGCAACAGAGCCTGCAGTGAGATGGTCTACTAGAGCTAGACATCCACCTGATAGATTTGAGCCCTTGATGCATTATGTCTTGGTTACAGATGCAGGAGAGCTCTTACCTATGATGAGGATATGCGTAGGGGTAACAAACACTCTTGGGAGAGGGCTATGCAATCTTAGATGGACTCCATGCATAAGAATATGACTTGGGATTTGGTTTCCTTGCTTGCTGGCAAGAAGGCTCTGCCATTCAAGTGGGTGTACAAGCTAAAAAGTACCCCTAGACACCCCAAGCCGGCTTGTAAGACAAGACTTGTTGCTAAGGGTTTTAAGCAGGAGCATGGAGTTGACTTTGATGAAGTTTTTTCTCCTGTGGTCAAGATGACCACCCTACGCTTGGTTTTGACCTAAGAGCAGCCTAAGGGCTTTGTAGAACCTGGCAGGGAGAACCTAGTGTACAAGTTGAAGAAAAGTCTTTATGGCTTGAAGCAGGCACCTAGGGAGTGGTATCATAATTTTGATGCATTTATGGTGTCATAAGGCTGCAACAGGAGTGCTATAGATCCATGTCTTTACACGAAGCAAGCCCGTGATGGCTCGTTGCTTATTTTAGTACTTTATATGGATGATATGATGATATCAAGGAAAGCTCATGATGAGCTGGATGCTCTTAAATCTTAGCTGAAGAAGAGTTTTGAGATTAAGGATTTGGGACAGGCCTCTCACATTCTTGGTATGCGCATTAAGTGCGACCGGCATCATGGATTACTCTATCTCTCACAGAGGGAGTACATTCATAAAGTCTTTGAGTGTTTTGGCATGCAAGACGTGAAGCCTATTGGTTGTCCATTACCTTCTAATGTGAAGGTCTCATAAGCTGATTGTCCATAGACAGATGAACAGAGGGCCAAGATGGCCAAGATTCCTTATGCATTAGCCATGGGCAGTTTGATGTATGCAATGATAGCCACTTTTCAAGATATTGCCTTTGCAGTTGGTGTTGTGGCATGCTATATGGCTACACTTGGCAAGAAGCATTGGGATGCCATGAAGGGTATCATGAAATACTCAAAAGGCACAGTAGATATGTGTATTTGCTATGGCAGCCAAGATATAGGAGTTGTGGGGTACACATACTCCGATTATGCAGGACATACAAATAGTAGGAAGTCCACTTATGGCTATGTATTCATCTATGTTGTTGGAGGTGTTGCCTCTTGGATATCTAGGGTTCAAAAGGTACAGAGCTCTCTCTACCACTGAGGTCAAGTATGTTGTAGCCATTGAGGCTTACAAGGAGGCCATATGGTTGGGTCGTTTGGTTCATGACCTTGGGATTGATTCTATACCTACAGTGCATTCGGATTCTGTGAGTGCTATGAAGCAAGCCAAGAATCTGGTCTTCCATGCAAAGACGAAACACATTGAGGTGAGGTATCACTTCATATGTGGGGTCATGGAGGAAAAGTTTGTTGACCTTGTCAAGATCTCCACTAACAAAAATCCTATAGATCTGCTCACGAAAAGCCTCACTACTAAGGGCTTTGCCTTCCTCAAGAGATTGATGGTTGGCGTTGGATGAGATGATGTTTTTCCTCATCTTGTTGTACATGTGTACCATGTGTACATTGTATTGTCTTTTCTTTTTCTTTTCACTTCTCACTAGGGCAGATTTGCCTTTAAGTGGGAGGTTGTTGGGGATAAAGATGACTCTACCTAGCTACATGTGTATTAGTACATTGACAGTACCTACCACTGCACACTGCAGGTGGCGGGTGCTCGTCACCGTCACTTTATTCTTTATTCTTTTAGTGACAGTTTGAATAAAGGAAGGCTCGGACACATTTTGTGATTGTTGGATTTCCCATTCGCTCTCTCTCTCTCTCTCTCTCTCTCTCTCTCTCTCTCTCTCTCTCTCTCTCTCTCTCTCTCTCTCTCTCTCTCTTTCTTGCTCTTGCTCTCCCGCCATAGCTCTTTCAAGCAAGCTTCGATTCTTTTTACCTTTCAATAGCCATATGCTCTCTCACACCTATGAGTGTAGTGATCTTACCTCTATGCTTGATGGAGCTTCTTCTACCTCAAGCACTCTGGTAGCTCCACGATCCAAGGTTGTTGAGAATCGGAGTTTGCAGTAGTAGAATGTGTGCACAAGAGGGAGAGAAGAGCTCAAAGTATAAGAATGAAATCTTGCTTACTAAGTTGCTTAGAGTACAACTTGGGTACACTCTCTCACAAATGATAGTGACCTATAGGCTGTTTATATAGCCCTTTGCCAGCTAGGGTTAGGGTTTCCCCTGCCCCTAGGGCTATTCACCCCCATCTGCCCTTATACTCCCTTGCTTATAGTGGGTTTCTATGCCCATCTTCTAACACCCCCCCTCAATGCCAAGGTGGCATTGGATTACAAGACATGTAAAAGATCCCCCCCTTTTTGGGATGCCTTTATAAATTAGGCTTACAAGGTTGTTTTGGGTAGATGATTTAAATAGTCAAAACAGTCGATCTTCAGATGAATTGGAGACATAGTTGGCCACCAATTCTTTGGGTATTTCAGGGGTGCTGGGGCATTTACTTGTTATATGCCCTGTCTTCTTGCATTTGTTACATTTCATCTTCTCGGGATACTTCTTCCAGCAGTTGTTTACAAGATGTCCTTTTTTCTTACAGAAAGAACATTTAGTGAGAACTATATGAACCAATACTTGTTCACGAGAATTTGAAGTTGCCTGATTGTTGCTGCTTTCTTTGTGGTTTCTCTTTTCTTCATCCAAACAGGATTGAATACTTGCCAAAGTAGGATCTCGAATGTTGGTGAGAGTGGTTACAAGAGTAGGAAACACCTGTTTTACAGCTTTTAGGAGAATAGCAATAGCATCTTCTTCAAGTATTGGAGCTTGTACAGAAGCAAGCTGTGCCATAAGTCCCTTCATATGAGAAATGAATTTTCCCAAATCTTCTCCTGAACGATATTCCAAGCTAAAGAATTCAATTTTAAGGAAGATTTTAGTATTCTTGCCAGTGGCTCCATAGAGCTTTTCAAGCTCATCCCATTTTTCTTTAGCAGTGTTCAGTTGATCAACATGATGAATCAGGGATTCATCTAAGTGTAGCATTATGATTGCTTGACACGTTGGTCATCCTCTATATCAATCATATTTGCAGAGTTTACAACTCTGCTGCCTTGAATAAGAGGCCAATACCCTCTCTCCATCATTTTGTATTTTATAAGTACCTGCCATGGGTGGAAATCCTTACCATCAAACTTTTGAATTTGAGGACGAACATTAGCATATGTTGTGGTCATTGGGAAGGTCTTACCACTTGTTAGGACAAGGGTAGTGTCTAGTCCCTTACAAACCTTTCACTGAATGCGGAAGCAAATTAGACAAAGTGAAGTCAAAGTTGCAATGAAGAGAAGGGCTGAAAATCATATAAGTGTAATATCTCAAAGTATGACTTTGGTGGTCCTTTCTTATGTGCAAGCTTCTTCCGTGGTTTAATAGTCTTTTTAGGTTTTAATGAAGTAAACCTAGACTGGACTTCAGGCTCCTCCTTGTGGTACGGCTTAGTGGATGAAGCTTGTGTTGGACATGGTTTTTCTATGATCTCAATGCTTGCTGATGATTTCGAGGAGAGTATGATGACACTCATGCTATTGATTTCACTGATCAATGTACTTGAGACAATGTCACTTACGGTATGCAATACACTTCTTGTGCATAATGGTCTATGTGTTCATTTTACACATAACCTTACAACAATATATGAAGAGGAATAAACAACTCACTGGGTTTTAGTGAACGCCCAGCAAGCTATTCAACTGATGATTTATGATTAGTGTTAAGAGAACACTATTGTCAAGCTTACTGAAGTGCTTGAATGGAACCCGGTTGGAAGTTGGCTTCCGGATGCTTGGTGATGTCCGTTGATAATGCCCAAGAGCTTTAGACTCTGGAATAGGATTCAGAGACTCTGCTTCAGTGATTAGAATCACTGTTCATGAAGCTCAGAGTGTAAAAATGCCAAAATGTCAAGCTTGGAGCTTGTTGGCTATGGCTGCCCAAAAAAACACAGTTAGGGTTTGGCTTGTAGCAGCCAGTAGAATAAGAATTTCTCAGAGCCCTCTTAGCTGAGGATAGCCCACTTGGGGGGCTATCAAAGCCCCATGGTGGTAGCTAAGATTGCACCACCCCTGCTGCCCGCGTTTCAGCCCGAGATCTGCGCCTGTCCAAACTGCGTCGTTTTTTAGAATCCACGCAATGCTGCTCTCGACGTCCACCAATCCCGGGGTTTATCACTCCAAGCTGATTCTCCCTGAGGTAGAGAAGAAGTTTCTAGAAGAACACAGGAGCTGATATGGCCTCCTTTGTCCTCCTCAAGTCCTCCAATGGAGGTAGGTTGCAGGCAGCTATGGAGGAAAGAAGGATAGGATGAAGAAAATGACAGCTCATGTGCACTTAGTGATGACTGATGCTGAGGGAGGCTGAGGGGATCAGAGATGGCTCTGATACCATGTTGAGAATCAGAGTTTGCAGCAGTAGAATGTGTGCACAAGAGGGAGAGAAGAGCTCAAAGTACAAGAATGAAATCTTGCTTACTAAGTTGCTTAGAGTACAACTTGGGTACACTCTCTCACAAATGATAGTGACCCATAGGCTGTTTATATAGCCCTTTGTCAGCTAGGGTTAGGGTTTCCCCTGCCCCTAGGGCTATTCACACCCATCTGCCCCTATACTCCCTTGCTTATAGTGGGTTTCTATGCCCATCTTCTAACAAAGGTGCAAGCTCAAGCAAGTGATCCTCAAGCTCCATGCTCCATTTTCGCACACAAGACAAGAGAAGAAGAAGAAGAGAGGAGAAGATGGAGAGCTTGTCCACAACAATCCCTCACCCTCACACACTCACTCTTTCATACTCCCTCTCTCAAGCACAAGGTTTAAGCAAACAAGAACAAGAATAAGAAGAGAAGAGGTGAGCTAGTTTTGGCCACACACAAGAATAAGCTTCTTCATTCACTTTTTAGCTTTTATACATGCCCTCATTCCTTTTGGGCACCCATCCCTTTTTTACATGACCGTCCATTTTAGTCTAGGTCCTCTTTTCTTATTCCCTTCTATTTACATTGTGACTTCATCCACTCTTTACAAATTGCACAGGAGGAGGGATCCTGGAACTCTTTTACAAAGGTTTAGGGGTGCCTTTACATTTTAAAATGCCCCTCTTCCATTTCTTGCACTCGCCTTGGGTTTTTAAGGTGTCTTTGCGCTTTTGACCCTTTTTCGTCTTATTTCTACTCTATCGTGCCACCTTTTTTTGCTTTGCCTTGTATTTTAAAATTTTATTTTTCTTTCCTCTTTTTATTTTTTTTCTTTCTTGTGCAGGGGCTAACATTACCCCCTCCTAGTCAAGTGCCAATCCCATGGCACTTGTGGGCTTTATTGATGAGAACTCGAGTAGTTGAAGGGTTGTCATGAAGGTTGATGATGAGGGCTTGTGGGAATTGGACATGGAGAAGAAGCATATCAAAGTGATTGAGGTTGTGGAGGCTGAGAGTGGAGTGAGTGGGTGATAGGGCCTTTGAGGTCGATGGATTGTCGTAGTTGGTCAAGTTCACCTAAAAAGGAAAAGAAGGTGCACTACCTAGGGGCTGTGTGTAATTTGTCATGTAGTGCATTGTTTTTATGCTAGTGGAATTGGGAGTTGGGTCGAACTGCACGCAAGCCTGGGATGTTGTCCCACAGTTAAGGACCCAATTCATGTAGAAGGGAGGTGCGGTGGGTGTAGCTTAGGGAGATATGTCTAACCATAGGGTGTAGCTTAGGGAGATATGTCTAACCATAGGCGAGTGTGACCTCCCTACATGTGCCCTACCTTTGACAAGCCTTAAGTGTGGAGTGGGAGACAAAAGGGTGAAGGGGTTAGGCATGGAGCCAACTGATTGAAGCCACCAGATGCACCTAACTTGAGGACCCTTAGAGGTGAGGTGATTGTGATGCTCATCCAAAAGCGAGAGGTATTTCTTATGCTTCTTTTGGTTTTCTTTTCCTTTTCTCTGCTCTTTCCTTCTTCTTCTTCTCTTTTATTTTTCTTTTTTCTCCTTTTTTTAAAAGGTGTGTGAAGAACTAGTTCTCATGTTCTTGGTCGTGGGAGAAAGAGGGTGGGAATTTGAGGGATGTACTAAAAAAGTTCTTGCTCTACACATTAGGGCCAAAAACGCTTCAAAAAATACACTTTTTTAAATCACGGGATTAAGAAAATGGCCAAAGAGAGTTTGCCATGTGTACAAGAATATGGTATTCTTGTCTCCTTCTTTTTGGAGATAGTAGAGTCCACTTCATGATTAACTTCTCTCTTTTAATCAAAATCTCTAAACACTGACATGTTTTGGTAGTCCCGAAGTCCTTATTTACTTATAAAATCTGAAAAAACCGGTTATGATAAAGATATTGTGAAATTAATAATGAATTTTTTGAAAGTCGGGAGCTTTTCGCGCCCCCAATATATTTTCATTAGTCTTTTCAGTATTTCTTCTTTGTTCATTTGTCTTTCTTGGTGAGCTTCTTTCTTTACTCATTTTCCTTTTCTCAATGAGCGCTTTTCTCTGTAAATTCAATCTATGTATGGCATCCAAAAGGTGACCGTATCTTTTGATAAACTCCTCCACTGTCTATATCCAAGGAGTAGATGGAAATTGGGAGCCCAAAACCTTTTGCATAAACAATTGGGTGACCATGTTGCCCTCTTGCAAAGGCTCTCATAAGGTCAAAAGAAGAAAAAGAGAGGATATAAAACATCACTGGAAAGGGCATATCATTACTTTCAAATTTACGCATGAAGGGTGGTTAGTCAAAGTGCAACATGTTTATATGGCCAAGGATATGCACTTGTCTCCTAACAAATGTGTTTGCTAGTAGACACATTGTAAGTCTAAAGTTGATAACATATATTATATATTTTTTCATTTATTAATATCGAACTTTGGTTGTAGATATATTTCCATCAACAAGTACTAAATGGCAACCTATGGAGAGCTTGAGTGGAACTTTCAATGCGATTCATAAGGTGTTTGCAGTCATTATATATGCTGATGAGATCGTTGGTTCTTTTAGTGGCATAAGATTTTTTATATACTATGCACAATATGTGGTTCTGTCTAAAGAGGGTACATATGGACATATCGAGAATTTGTCATTGCCAAGTCTCTCATCTCTAATTTGGGAGGTTCTTGATAAGGCAACCATGCATAGTTTTAAATTCAAAATATGTCAAGATATTCAAAAGTCCATGACAGCTAGAAGGATCTCAAGAAGAATACGTCTGTCATGGTTTATCCCCTTACATATCTTTGTGGGTTGCTTCAAAATAGCAAACTTACAGAGAACAAAAGTATCTTGGTTAAGTGAAATTTTGCAGAAGTAGAACTAGATAACATTATAGGAAAGCTTTGGAAATCTAGAGAGGTTGACCATAAGGGTGGCACCATGAGGTGTATCGTATGCCCCCAATCCTTGTGTCTATGTTATAATATAGCAAGACAAACTCTTGCAAACTAGGCATCTGGATTCCCTTGGATTCTAATACAGATTGTGCACCCTTCAATCTTAAGGTGCAAATTATAGAAAAGGAGATAAATATCACTTCCAATTGGAATCTTAAAGATGTAAGGGATACCTTCGAGATGCTAGACTGTACATCCCCAGAATATAAGTTCAAAGTAAATGGTAAAATAGTCAGGAAAAGAGCTGAAAGGACTTTCTCTTGTATGAGTTGCTTGCCTCCCACAATTGTAAGCCTCGAGCCATAAATATGAAAACATCGATGACATTTACATTTGACAAAAATCTTTTCATTAAATGAAGAGTTATAAAATTGAAATGTAGATATACACGAATCTTGCTTCATTTGCATCTATTTGTCTTCTTTTAGCTTTGTAACTTCTTCATCACTTTTTGAAAAGATATCTAATCTCATTGTAGTGGCTTTTTTCTTTGGTTGGTCGAAGAATTTGACTTGAACACGTGATCTCTTCTCTTTAGGTGGCTGATGAGGAGATGGATGAGAAAGTGTTGGCATTTTTGTCTTTTTGGAGCTTACCTTACTTGTCTTTCCAAATGACCTGCCTTTAAAATCCTTACTCTTAGTTAAGGATTTAAGTGGAGGAGAGTCGAGGTCGACAGGTGTGATTGCCTTATCCAAAATTAACTCAATACATCTCTCTCCTATCCACCATGTGTATGAATCGAGGATTACAAGGAAAGTTGTAATAAGTTGTAAGAGCAGTGATAGTTCATACTTGTAGGAAATTAAAACAAAGAAATGAAATAATTAGAAAAATTTTGATGATAATGTAGCAGTTGTGAAAACTGAAAACTGAATGACATGTTTCTCAAAAAAGAATGTGAAAGATACTTACATTAACCCCATCTATCTTGAGAATCTTTGAACCTATTGTCCTACAAACATTTGAAATCACTCTCCATCCATAAGAATACACATCATTTTGCAAGGGCACTTCTTGTAAGAGAAAGCTATATGGTTTTTAAGGATCAGCAAGATCCTCATATGAGGTGTCCAAAAAGGTAACCACCAACCTGCCTGCACTATAAATGGAAACAATCAAATAAAATAAACAATAAACCCAAAAGTGAGGATTATATTGTATTCAACACACATTTTTGCTTGACTGTGGATACCACTAAGACAGTTTATAAGAATAAATTCTCTAGTGAGAATATCAATATATATTAAGTTCCAATGTCCTCTACAAAGTAAAATGTTAGTAGGGAACGCATACTACTAAAAAGAAGTATACATTAAGCCCTTTGCAAAATTGCATACCTTTCGACATAAGGAAAAAAAAATTTGTGATTGGATCGAACGTTCTCAAAAATAATTCTATGTTTGAACGAGATCTTGAAAACAATTCCATTGATAATAGTGGATCAACAATAAATATAGTTTTAGAGATTTCTTGGCTCACAGAAGCAATCAACACCCTAAAACCAGTATAGCAAAAACAAAGGAATGTCAGTTGCAGTGAACAACACTATCTTTTTTTTTAAAAAAAAAGAGTCAAAAAGCCTTACCTTATGCAACAAAAGACTACATAATCAGACAATTGAATATCTTTCTTAACAAACATGGATTTGTCCTCAGGGGAAATACTAAGATAGTCTTCTTCTAAAGAAGTGCAAGAGACATTCACAACCATTTGCCCATATACCTCCCCCATTCTCTTAAGATTGATAGGACCAAGGACATCAATTTTTCTCTTGAAAACTTCATCCTCTGACTCTAAAATCTCTTGTCATCGTTCTTGATGGGCAGACACTTGTTCGGGTGCTTGATGGGCACTTGTTCAGGGGCGATCTTTGGAGGGTATAAATGTGTCACCTCCTCAATCATTGGCCGTTTCGCTCTCCTAGACAATTTTGGAGGAACGTTAAGGATCTCAAATGCTTTTTGATCAGTAGTGGGCAAGGGCCTCAATACCTCGTCGAACCTATACCTGATTCTGCTGACCATACTAAAGTCTTTATTCTTCAAAGTCACTCTATGAACGTGGGCAGCAGCGATGTAAGTATCGTTTATAAAATCAATAACAAATTCTTCAACAGCCTTCGAAAGGTGAATAATGGCTGCAAGGTGCCTTTTTTTTTTTGCATGCCAACTTCAATCAACACCCTTGATAATCTATAAGAAATATCTTTGACAACTCTTATAAATGTTGTCTTTGGAATCACATGCTGGGTAGCTCTTTGTGCCTTCCTTATGTCACTAAAACATTTCTGAACATAATAAAATCTAGACTTTCTCTTTCTCTTGGACTTGGAAGGGTATTCTTCTGCATGTGCATAAGAGGGTCCAAGTTTCTCTATTTGTTGAATAGAGGCCCTAAGGGAGGTTGAAAACTTTGCAATTGTAGGGAAGGACTGTACATGATGAAGCTTACTATGGGCAGGAGAAGACATTGTCTCTGCACTTGATTGTTTAGATTCCATGAAAGGAGATTGAGGGCAACCAGGAGTAGGTGGGATCTTAGGAGGGAAAGATTAAGGAGCTGATGGTCTTGTCTCTTTCTCACTCTCTTTGTTTTCTAAATACACCTTGCAGTCTGCTTTGTCCTAGCCATGATCTGCTAGAAAATAAGACAAAGTTCAAGTTAGAACATTTTAAAAACATATTAAAGAAACCTTAAACCCAAAATAGAAACTACAAATACAGCATGATAGGAGTGAAGTACACATTTAAAATTAGGCTACTGGCACCGTATTTGCAAATGACAAATACAGCGCGAGAGGAGTGCAGCCCGCATTTGAAATCAAGCTACTCGTGCCGTATTTGCAGGGCGCAAGAGGAGTGATGAGCACGATTGGAATCATACGGATGATGATATGATGTGATTGCAATCATAGGGATGATGATACGACGCGATAGGTGAAAAGCTAAGGTTGAATATGAAGCTTCTCATGCCGTATCTGTGGAATATCGATATGGCACGATGAGAGAAAAGCGCTGGTTGGAATTTGCAGATTACCAATACAGTGCGAATGCAGTTGAGCGCATGATTAAAAATCACATTTTTGCACTATATTTGCGAATGGCCAATATAGGGCGATGTGACAATCGATGATCTCGATGCTTGTAGATTCAAAAAATGAGCCATGTAAGCTGGCATTGATCTTTTATACCTGCGAGAATGGCGACATGTGGCACTGTCTAATTGGTTAGGGTTTGCATGGGCCATCCATGTGGCTGTCTACGTGACTTTCCACATGGCATATATTTGCATGTCTATACAAACAAGCAAATAGGCTATTATGATTTTTTAAGCAAATTATCAAGCCTAGCTAGAATTGAGGTCCAATTTCAGTGTTTCATATGTCCATTTGCGATGTTTCGTGTAGTGTTCCCCCTTGATTTAGTGCCATATTGTAGATCTGCAAATATGAAGCAAGGAGGTATTGTCCTTGAGGTCGCTTGCCTAATTTCGCATCGTATCTTAGATCTGAAAATACGATGCAAGGAGGCATTGTTCATGAGGTCGGGTGCACACTTTCACGCCTTATCTTGCTTTCACTCATGTCTGAATCTAAGGATGTTGCAAGCTTCCAAGATCAGGTAACCCCTAATAAGAAAAGTAGAAGATTGTCATCAGGGTCAACAAGGGCTTTTGGTTGTGCTTCCTTCTCTCTTGAAATTCCCACAGCTTCTTCCCCTTGTTCAGCAACAAGTGTGGGAATGCCTAGGAAGTCTCCAGTCAAAGGCAAGTCACCATTGAGGGTTTCTTGATTGACTCAGATCACAGAGGTTTCTCCATCAGAAAGGCTCCTAGACTTTCTTCTTCAGAATGACAATGAGTTATCTTATTATGGAACTACAAAGGATATTTTCAACCCTGACTGGGATTTATACCATGTATTGAACTCATGCAAGAAGTTTTTCCTGGAGGAGTTTATTGAGTTTGAAAGTCTTGCATTTCTAGTAGTTGAAAAGGATGCAAAGGAATATGTTCACATACTTATTAGGAGCTCACCTTCAGAGAAGGCTTTGTTTTTAAGAAAGTGTACATCTCATTCGCTTGACCAGTTTTGTAGCTCAGATTTGTTTTGTTCTACTCATTCTAGGAAATGCAGGCTAATGTCCAAAACAGCTGCATTCATTGCGTATTTTCCAAAACGTCAACCTCATTTGTTAGCTCGGAAATGCTTGTCTGTGCAATAAATAATGCTTTTCTCATTTCATTCATCTGAGCCATGTATGTGTAAGACGTAGAGTATAACCTTTTACAATAGCCAAGAATCCCATTATAACCTTTCCCGACATATCTCACGTAGTCATGAATATTAAAAAAATTAGGAGGTTTGCCTGTTGAAGGATCCTTCGGATAAATATTTCCATCCACCCACAAATCTATATGTTTCTTTCCTTGAGTTCGCAATCTATTGGACTCCATCTCATCTGTTAGTACTCGACGATGTATACTTCTCCAAGATAAATAAATTAGATCTAGTTGGATGGCAAGATTGTACTTGCATGTGCTCGCATCTGTATTACTTGCAGAGGTATCGCAAAACATTTTAGCAGATCAATGATCACAATGATAAGAAAGTGAGCACAAAGAAGAGAATGGCAAAAGAGCATGGAGAAAGAGCGTGTGAAAAGAAGAAGCGGGAGTAGACAAACCGTGATATAGGTGGACATTTCTTGAGAATACAAATTATCCCAAGTTCTAAGACAAAAAATGATCGAAAAGGTGACCTGACATAAATTAAAGATGATGGACAATTAATGGCTGAGCTTCTTAATGAATTCAATATTCTCTCATTAATCACATTTGAGCAATCAAATTTGGCATTTTCATTCTTCCAAAATCTCAACTAATTAGCAACTTAATCATTTTCTTACAAGTGCCTTTTTTGAAGCGTTTTCGACCCTAATGATGTAGTCCTTTAGATTCATATGTACATTCAAAGGGGTTGTGGACAAGAAGGGATTATTACAACTAGTGAATCGACTATCATTCATATCTTCTAGTAAAGCCATGCAAAAATATAAAAGAACTGTGGCTCACATCATGGGTCTAGCCATTGCGTAGCTGTCTATGCCGGTGTTCAAGTAAAAAAAAGAGGGTTGATAGGTGGTATTCCTAAGAGGCAGGAGCCTATGTGAGCAATACCCTAGGTAACCTAAGGTAGTTACAAGTTGTAATGAAGGCTAGGTCAAGGTAGGAGAAGAACTCAGTAAGTGAGAGATGGAGGGCCTAAGGTGATCTATAGAAATGTAAGGACCTCTTCTAGTTTAGTGGCATTTACATTATATATTTTGGGGAAGTCATAGCTGTTGTGGATGTTGAAATTGAAATCCACCCCTACCCTTCTAGGATATAATATGTAGGTCGGGTCATTTCTCTTGTAGGTTGGGGTGTTGCAAAAAGACATCCACACATCTATATTTGCATCCCAAATTCTTCTCCTCCACTTGGGTTGTGCTTCGAAACCCTTCACAACATTGGGCACTTCCATGGCCTTATCTTCCCAATATTCTGGTGACTTTTTCCTCCACAGTGTTGGGTTCTTTTCTCTTTCTTCATTCCATCGGTCCCCTAGTCTTCTACCCATGTATATCACCTCTTCCACCACTCTAGGGGATAGCACTCGGCTCATTGCAGGTTGGAATCGAAAGGTGAACTCAAAGGGTTTGCACTTGTTTTCCCTCTATTCCCACACCACGAGTTCCATGTTCCAATTGACAAGAAAGTATTCTTGTTTTTGTGGGATAGTAACTTCTAGGATTGCTAGGGGTTATGCCCTTAGCCTTATTCATGCATGCTCCATTTCTCTCTTCTTTCTAACTTTGGCTCTCCTTTCTGGTGTTGGGTCTTCTTGTGAAACCTCTTGTTGTGCTTGTGATCATTGTGGGGAGCTCGACTATGGGACCCATTCTTCTTCTTGTTTTCCTACCTCAAAATATTTCCCTCCTTTGATATGTGGCACTTGCTGGTTTTCTCCTCTTGTAGGCTCCACTAGTCTTTGATCCTCCTGATACCCTAGCAACTCTACTTCTTGTGCTGTCAACCCTACCCTTAGCAGGCATTCTCTTTGCTCTTGCTAGCTTAGACAAGTGTTTGCCTCTTGCGTTTAAGTACACAAGCCATGCCTTATGGCTTTGTGGGAAATTTCTAGCTTCTTCTTCAAAATTTACGTGGCTTCCTCCTCTTCTGGTTGCGTGATATCTAAGATGGTGTTGAGGAAGGCATGTTGTTGGCCCACCATCCTCCTCTCCATGGCCTTTGCCCACCCTACTCTCTAGTAGCACTCTCTTGCTCTCCGCATGGGCTAGATGGCTTGCCAAGTCTTTCACTCTTTCCTTGCTCCTAGCTTCCCACTCTTCAGCTCTTTGCTTCATTCCTTCTAGACTTTTGTTTTGTCTTTTGGCTAAAGCCACCACTCTTAACTCCTACTCTTTCCTTGTTTGGGTAATGTTTTCTTTCTCCTCTTCTAGGCACTTCACTTCACCTTTCAACCTTTCTTGCTCTTCCATCACTTAAGGTAGCTTGTTCTCCAAACCCTCCATTTCTTTTTGGTGCTTTTCCTCTTCATGAGCTTTGGAGGTGTCTTCTGCTGCAAGCCTATCCATTGCCTCATCTATCATTTCCAATTGTTCTCTTAATTCCTCTTGTTGCATGATAAGGAGCTTATACTCCCTTTACAACCCTACGAGCTGTTGTCTTTCTTCCTCCTCAAAACTTCCGTTTCAATTTCCTTTTTCTTCCTTGGCCTTGATTTCTTCCTTCAACTCATAGATCTCCTTTTGATACCCTACCACTTGGCATGTCTTCTCCAACTGGAATGTTGCCGAGGCTTTCTTCTCAACCTCTAGCTCTCAGCCACAACTATCCTTTTTTCTTCCTTTGTTCTTTCCAGTTATGGATGGAGATTTTTGACATATTCATCATACCCCATCGATGGCGGCACAACTACAGGTATCAACATTGTTTCTGCCTCTACTTTTTTGCTTTTTCAGATCTTGCCTTGATTCGACATCCACAACTACTACCAGTCTCTTCATCCCCACTGTTGGAGGTTCTCCACTTGACTCTGGGGCTATCTCTTCTTGCACTCTACCCACTAGATACTACACCCATGCCATTAAATTGCTTTTGTTCACTATGTTTATGGTGCCTTGGGTGGTTGTTATTGTTGAAAGGTAGTGATTGCGGTCATGCAATGCTACATTGGATGGGTGATAAGGTAAAGTAAACACCTCGCTTAAAAGGGGGTGTTGAGAATGTAGGCTTCGTTGTTTGCGGGTGTGTATATGTGATAGCACTCTTATATGCTTAAGATTGTATGGTGCATGAATGTGGATGAGAGATGTGGACTAAAAGTATGCCACATAGGGCACACATGTAAAGTGTGGATGGTATAGTGTCACATGGGGACACACATGGAAAGTGTGAGAGATCATTGATGGAGCATCTCCTCCTTTATATATATAACCAATTTATGCAATGAAATAGAAGAGAACATTTGAGTGTGCATATTGTGTGATTTTTCTATCTATAGCCATGGAGTTCCTTGTCTATTACAATCCACCACAATTATGTGCCAATCATTTTGTATACGCCATGATCAACTCCACATTGGGATTGTTGACATGGTATTAGAGCCATGGTTAGGGCTCTTGATCATGGTGTTTTTTTAAATGTATGTAGCCTATATCATTGTATGCTCTTAGTATGATTTAGCTATTTTTTTCTTAAAAATATTGCACACTTATTATCATTACGATTGCAAAAGAGGGAGCTGAAATTTTTGGGGGATTATGAAGAGGCCATCAACATCAAATGAAGGAGCTTTGTATTATGGAGGCTGGAAATGGAGTTATACACAACAAGTAAGTGGAGCCATCCTCATCAAAGAAGTTGTTATAGAAGTCAAATTTAGGTATTTGGTTGTTTTTCCTCTTCAGTTACTAATTTTTAGCATGGAAGAATGCTCAAATAAGAGAAAGGTTGTTGTTTGTGGGCATTGTTGTCCTATTGGCTCTTGTCATTGAGCAAGGAGTATGTGAAGGTGTATATGCTCACTATCATTGGAATGGCAAGTGCTATTGGGCTAGGTGCAGTCCAAAAGAAAGAGCATGTTGGTTGAGGCATGTCTCATGTGTGTGCTCAAAGATGAGCATGTGAAGTGGAAGTAAGGACAACTTCCACATAATTGGCACCTTGGAGTATTCCCAAGGAGAGAAGCTTGTGAAACACACCTTGAAAGTGCATGTTAAAAGAGCATGCAAAATAATAAATCATGTATGCCATATTGAAAATGATGTCTATGTGAAGATTTAGATTCAAGGGATGCTCATTCGTAGCCCAAGAAATGGTCAATGTGATGCAAAGCTTGAAGAGGAAGGAAAGAAGGAAAACAAAGAATCACAAAAGAAAATTAAAACTAAAAGTGAGTCCACAATAGGTAAGGAGCATGTGCCTTTGACAGTCAACAACAATGCTATGAACCTTGAGGAGGATATTGGTAAGGTCAAAGTTGCTTCACAGGGAAAAATCAGCTCCTCACAGATGAATTCATTCTATGAGAGCTTGGAACCAATTTGAGTTGGAATAGGGAATGGGACAGGTGTGAATGTCAAGATTCAAATCTTGGATTTTTCCCTGGCAATTTAAGTGTGGCATGTCAAGAATTTGACACTGACAAAGAACGAGCTGCTTGAAACAAATGGCACCCGGGCTAACAGCGATGCATAGGAGAACTAGGATGAGGAGGAGTCTAGGTAGAGCACATGATGCGATATGATAACGACATGCCAAAAAAAGGTAGGAGCAGCAACAATAGCTCCATGTCGAAGATGGTGAGACTGAAAGAAAATGAAGTGGGGGCGGAAGAACAAGAAACATTTCACGTGCCATCTCAAGGAAATGGTCAATCCTTGGTGCTTTCTAATTATCAATATTGTAGAAAGCAATGCTGATAACACTACAGAGAGAAAGACAATCCTATGTTGAATCGAGCTTGTGGCCCGATTGCATCGCTGCCATATCCATGTCATTGATTGATGGTAATGATGGAGAGCAGCCATAGTCCACTGGACTTGATGGAAGCAAGAGAGAGAAAGCTAATGTGGCAGCTTGTAGACAAAAAAAATCAATCCATCAATTTACATGTAGTAATAGGGTATCTCCTGAGGCAGCGTCAACTGCATGAACAGTCCAAGGTATAGCAATGTCACGCGTAGGCTATGATAATGTGGAGCAAACATACATAGAGGCTAAGAAGGTAAGAAACTTTCCAAAGTTGTTGGAGGTGAAGGGAAGTAACCAAAATTTTTAGAATGATGGCAACTCATGGAATAGCATTTCAAAGAGATCAAGCTTACCTTCAAGAAGAAGCATGCAACTATCCTCTAGAAGAAGGAGTTCCAAGCTTGAGTGAAGGAGAGGGAGCAAGCCCTAGACAAGCATAAGGGTGCAACTGAGAGCTATGAGGAAGCTCCTTTCGCACATGCTCAGGAGCGGAAAGAATATACCACAGCTACAATCTATGAGCAAAGGCGGAAGTGGATGGAAGAGAAGATAATGCCCATGTGGCTTCACAGTGACCAATCATTTTTTTGAGAGAAAAAAAAACACTAACTTTTTGTGGCCTTATATGTGGAAAAAAAAACCTCACCACTATGTGCATGTATCCGAGCCTTGGTGCTCAATACAAGTTTGTACTCACCCATGGTATGAGGCTACTCTGCTCAAGACCACTTAGAGGCTCAAAATGAATGTATTTATATACATGTGTGTCTCAACAAAGTGTGTCTAAGACAAGGTTGCACAAGAATTAGCTTGTGTTGGGTTCTCTGCTCGAGACTAAGATCTCAAAAAGAATTTGCAAGTGTGTGCTGTGTGCACGTGATTGTTGCACCTTGAGGTTTGTCATACCTTTCCCGAACGTCTAGGATTGTTCAAAACAGATGGGGTAGGTTCACGCGAGCAACTAGTGCTCAAACGAACATTGTACATGCACATAAAACATGCATATGGTGGACTAGATGTGTCTAGTCATGTAAACACTCCAATATAGCATTGAGAGGGGGTGTTGAAAAGTAGCGATTCTGGTCATGCAATGCTACATTGGGGATGGGTGATAAGGTAAAGTAAACACCTCACTTAAGACGGGGTGTTGAGAATGTAAGCTTCAGTGTTTGCGGGTGTGTATATGCGAAAGCACTCTTATGTGCTTAAGATTGTACGGTGCATGAATATGGACGAGAGATGTGGACTAAAAGTATGCCGCATCGGGCACACATCTAAACTGTGGATTGTATAGTGTCACATGGGGACACACATGGAAAGTATGAGAGATCATTGATGGAGCATCTCCTTCTTTATATATGTAACCAGTTTATGCAATGAAATAGAAGAGAACATTTGAGTGTGCATATTGTGTGATTTTTCTATTTGTAGCCATGGAATTCCTTGTCTATTACAATCCACCATAATTATGTGCCAATCATTTTGTATACACCATGATCAACCCCACATTAGGATTGTTAACAGTTATGGTTACAGTTGGGGCCATGATAACTGGTGGGATCGGATGTAATAAGCCCTTACCCCTTTCCTTGCTCAATCTCCACGACCTTTGCACTAGTGCTTGGTCCCTCGTCTATCAACAAGCTCATGGCTGCTAACTCCTCCTCCCTACTGTGTTGTTCTATTGGTATGCGAATAGCTTTCATTGTGTCCTCTTTCTCCTCCTTGCGTAGTCTTTTTTCTTCTTTTTCCAATTTCTTCACCCTCTCTTCTTTGGCCCTTTTTAACTCTTCTTGCATCTTTTTGAGCTCATCCTTTTCTTTTCTCGTCATCCTCTCCTTTGTTTCCACTTACTTCTACTGAGAGGGATCTTAATATGCAACTTCTTTGGTCCTCCTCAGCTAGGTGGCGCCTCTTGTTCTCCACCCTCACTCACTATTCTTTCACTGGATTGATCCTGCTCGTGGAGTGGCCATCTCTCAGGGGTCTCCCCCACTTCCTCTTCACCTTCCACTTCTCCCACCGCCTCTTGGATATAATGGCAGTTAGTACCCTGCCAAACCCTATGGTCAAAGCTTTGGATGCGAACATTTTGCAGTTGGATTTAGAGGTGGTAGCCAGTGACTCTCCCCCCCCCCCCCCCCCCCCCCCCTTGCTCACTAGTTTTTGCTAGAAACTAGTGCCTTGGCTGAAGTTTCGATGGTTCTCCGGACATAAGCATTGAGGTTGACTTCCTCTAGGGCTCTTGCCATGACTCTTTCAAGCATGGGCACTTGGATTCTCATCATAAGTGCATTGTACCTATGACTGGAGAAGAGTGCATACACCAATTTTTCTTGCAACTAGATGGTAGCATTGAGAATGTTCCAAGCTAATTCCATCGTTAGTGTGTATCCTTGCCTTCATCATCTTCAACATGATGTAGACATCCCTCTTCTATCTTTTTCCTTAGATGTTCGCTAGCCCTAATGATTTCTCCATCAGTTTCGGCTGCCTTAGTGCAATCTTGACCTTCCTGGAAGAGCCTCCTCGCCTAATAGTTACAGTGCCCTGCCCTTACTTACATCAAAGGTCCTCAAGAACTCTGTGCATCAGTTGTGGTCGATCTCTTTGCCAGATTTTTCCATGTATTTGTGAAGGTAGTACTAATCGATTATCCTCTTCACTACATCTCTAGCATTTATCAGTTCCTTCAAGTTGTCGATGCTATGGTACTTGAGTTGGTTGAAGACTCTTGTCTTGATAGTAACCGATACCTATTATGCTCTTCTTTTGAGAATGGAATTTGTGTTGCCATTTTAGGTTCCTACCAAGATACAATGACTTCTATTAGTTCACTTGCAATACCATTTTCCAACATGAAAGTAAAAGATTGTAACTTTACGTAATGAAACAAGAGGACTTCAAAGATAGAATGGAATATATTTTTTCAAGTAGTCCGTAAATTCCAAGCAAGCATTTTCTGACTATTCTTCTTAAGCGCAAAGTCTTTTTATTCACCTTTTTACTTTCAGGTTTCAATCTCAACATTTTCTTCATGTCTTCCTTCCTTTTTTATGCTTTATCATTTGTGTTCCTCTGAGATTTGGTTTTCCACCTTACTTCCCCTCCCCTCGAGAATGATGCAAATCCTTCCTAGGATTAAAGGATGAAGGGTTAAGGGCATTAAGCGCATGGTTGTGATACACGGGTTGTACTCTAAGGTGGCATGACGGTCCCCATGTCCTGAGGTCGAACACCGACATGTACAATGTAGGTCAGGACATCAGTTAGAAAATCATCAGAGTTGATTTGGCTACTAGCAAGGTGTAGTTCTTCTTCACTCAAGATGTGATCCAAGTAAGGATGGGCTCTAACATGATCTTCTAAGAGTTGATTACGGGTGATGAACAATACTCTGAAGAAGGTAGGAGCTACGTAAGTTGGATCATACTCCACAGTTTTTATGGCGTCGGCTTGCCCATGATTGGGCAGTCCTCTTGCTCCCATTGGAGACAGAGAGCATACCATCTCTAAAGAAAAGAAAAGTCAAAGTCTGCTAGTGTTTTTAGCTCGGTTATTTCCTAATGGGTTGCAAATATTTTACTCTTGCTATAGGAGGTGATTAGCTATTGTTTTTGAGCTTACTCTTGAGAAATTCCATTGGCGATCAACTCCTTAGCTACTACCATGGGGACTTTAACAAACATGAAATCTGATTCTTCCTAGGTGCATTGTAGCGTGCATATATTAGTTGTTGCCAAAGGCTCTTCCGTGAGACCTAAGTCCAACCGCTCGTAGCTTTTGGCAATCATAGTGAAGGTGGCATCCAAACGTCAAATGCAAGTGATCAAGTCATCCCCCATATTCTTGGCTAAATCATCGGAGGCCAAAGTGAGAAAAGATCGACGCTCATAAGAGGGTCTAAGGCCTTCAGGAGGTTGGGGAATGATTGGGCTAGATAACTCAGCAAATTGATATCTCTTAGTGTGTGCATTGGTCAGTAGAGCTCTCATCTCGGTGACTTGTGTGAAGGACTTAACTAGGGGCTTCAATGTGGCACTACTTCTTGCTTGTGGAATAACACGAACACTGAGAGTGCTAGGTTGCATCGGTTAAGGAGTAGTAGGCTGCGATTTTGGTCGATAGAACCATTGAGACCATATGGGTTTGGTGGCTTTTAGTTCAGGCAATATCTCAGTTCTAGGCGACTTTGATGTTTTTGGAGATGGGCTGGAGAGCTTGGATTGAGGAGCACACATATTGCTCCTAGTCTTGGGTAACCAAATCCAATTGTTTCCTTCATAGTAGCTTTGAGCGGGTACCCATCGCGGCTTGACTATTCCTGTGCTTTGGTAGCCCCATCTTTGCCTCCTAGGCCTAGGACGTGAGGTTCTATAGTTACAAGTTCGTGTAGGCTAGCTTCTAAGTGGCTTTGGTTTTGTTTGGGCATCCTTTGAGTTGTTGCTCAGTGGTCCTAGTTGTGTCTTCTTTGGGTTGCGAGTCGTTTGTCTTGGTAGGGTGAGACAAGTTACGACCCCTCTCCTTAGACCTTACACTTGTTTCCTCTGCTCGGGGCACTGCAAGCTGAAGTGGAGTTGCGTTATCCTTGCTGAAAGTTGTCACTATCTAGACATTGCCAATGGTACGATGAACGCGATATGAGTCATAGTCAACATTGCAATGCGTTTGCTTCGTGAATGCAGGTCCCAACAACGATTCTCTACCAGCATCCTTAGTGTTTGGTAACACATAGAAGATCATTGGGAGGCTTTCAATCTTGATAGAGACCACTAGTTTGCACTTTCCTAGCAATGGTTAGGAATGCCCCTTGAACAAAGGAAGACAAAGATGATGATGATAATAAGCATAAGAAAAAAGCTATAGATAACTAGAGGAGTGCATCATAGGGAGTAGGGTTGCTAAAGGCACCTACTACTTTTCTCCATTATTTTCTTCTCTTACTTTTCTTTATTAATTTCTTCCCTCAAAATCAAAAAAGCAATCCCACAAAAAGAGGTAACCTGGTTCTTAAACTTAACATGCGTGGGCCTCTATCCATCTTACTCTAAGGTGACTATCTTAAAATAAAAAATGGATAAACTGTCGTTCTATCATTAATCCAATTTGTAACTTATTTTAACTTTGTTATAGGTTCAATTTTCCATTTATTACTTACATGCTGCAAAGTATGCTAATATATGTGTGTCGCTTGGTGTTTGTAGTAGAAACATGATGCGAAGTTTTATTTATTTAGCCATTTTAGGGTTATCATGCATATGTACGTCGACTCGCTCTTTCTCAAAATTATTTTAAAGTATACACTTGCTCACAATTGGATAGTCCCCCTCATATTTACTAGACCTTTTTGACCCTATAGCTAGCCTCTATTCTTTGTCTTGGCAGGCCCTTGGGATCCACATCACTATGTGTATCTCCAAAGTGTATTTGTGAAGATTGGCCCGCGCTTGCACGCACGCATTATCGCATAACCCCCAAGGCCCACACACACACACACTCTCTCTCTCTGTCTCTCTCTCAACTTCACAAAGGCTAGGCCTAGACGTGCGGCGTGCCTATGTTGAAACTTTGGAAGTGCATTTGCACGTACAGAGGGATGGTGCTATTTGCATTCATGAATAGGTGAACATAGAAAGGATTAATGAGGCTTGAGTCTTACGTAGTACTTCCATAAAGTTAAAAGACTGGATTGTTATTTGTGCCTCACCATCAATGGCACACATCGTACGTACTAGCCACTTCATTCTGTAACATTAATTGCAGCCTTGCGAAGAGGCCATTTTCAGTGAAAGGTTTCTTCGAAAGGACGTCTAACTACTGATTAGGAGGATTAGGGCAAATGCACAGGTGCTGGGTCGAATGGCTGCTCTCTTCTTCAACCCTTCTTGTTTCCGACATGGCCGTCGCTTCTGCTCTACGGTTTCTTCGTCCTGATGTGGTTGCGTTATTCATCCAAATTTCTCCGTAAGGAACCAAAGCAGCTGTACTAGCGAGCTACATTATAATTAATCTGCTTGTAACCTGCATCTCTCTCTCTCTCTCTCTCTCTCTCTCTCTCTGTGTCAGACCTCTTCTTTGATTTCTGCAGGTAGCGCCACGCTTTTGAATGGTGAACCTCGAATGGTAAAGGAATGCGCATACGGTATACCTATCAGTTTCAGCATCGTATTGTTTGTATTCTGCTCCCGGCTATTTGAACTAGTGTTGTTACATACAGTATCTCCAGAGTCCATATTGCTCTCCATGGACTGTAATTCTTGACTTGATGACAGACATGCACGTTGAAATAGAACCGCAAAAGTTAATTTCACTGCACATCTCTTTAGGTGTTGCTTTAGTTTGTATGCCTAAGAAATACAGCTCGTTATAAGATGAACAATCCACGATAAGCTTTCTCTTATCTCCTATAATGGCTAGCTGCCTCCCGATCCTAACCAAAAAAAAGTTAACAAATATTGTCTGCTTTGCCAATTTAGACTGATACGCAATGTAAGAAGGCTGTGTCCGGATGAAATATGGAGGTCAATGAGCCTATCCATACGTTTCTTTCAATTTTATTCTGCTGCTTTGTGAAATTCAGGAGCCATAACTTGATCGATGGCTTCATGAGAATCTCTATTAGAACCTAGGTTTGTCTAGCAGAGACGTTGGCAAGGCATATATATTTGTTGCATGGAGGAGAGTCTTGAAGTCGAGGTCATCCACAAAGAAGTTAGTTTCCTAAATAGAGAGGCGCGAAGACATGCCATCAGAAGAAAACGGCAATGGTTATATTTCTGTGACTGAATGGAGCTCTCAGCACGAATACTTCCCAGAAAGCGTATCTAAGAGTCCATCAACACCAAAGCTTTCTTACATGACAACACAAGAAAGTTCCCCTGAAGATCAGTCTAGCTCCCTGACTAGTTACACGGTAGAGCAGCCATTGAAACTGGATGAGAACAATCTAATAAATTTTGTGTGCCATGATGACGTCGGGGGACTAGTTTCTGTACTTCAAAACATGGCTCGAAGGATGAATCTGACCGACATTAAGGATCCAATAGCGAGCCGCAAATTGAGATCTTTCATAAACTACTGGTTTCCATACCGGCTTTTGCACCTCGCCTGCGAGCTGGACTCCGTAAGCTGCATGAAAGCATTGCTTGAAGGCGAATCAGGATTTCCACCGGCACCAGTAAACGGTGTGGATGAGTGCGGAAAATCTGCTCTTCATCATGCCGCAGGCACCCTCTCTATTCATTGCATTGAAGTTCTCCTGCGTAAGCATGCAAAAACGGAACTACGATCCAAGGAACGTTCTATTCCGCTAGAAGCTGCCTTACAGAACAAGAGGTCGATTACTGCTGTTACTTCCATCAGATTACAAAATCCTTACACGGGCTTTCTAATTTAGTGTGAGTATTCGGCGCCGTCGAAGCACTCACTCCATTATGACTGTGGCTTTTTGCAGGTGGTTGATAAATGCGGAATCGATTACGGCGTCCCAATTGATAAGGATCCTCGAAAGCCAGGTGCACAAAAACTCTTGATCCAAAAACCTTTTCCTGTGTACTGTGTAAATTGCGGACTCACACACCCATATTGTTTTCAATAAATATGAAACAGGATCTCAGTGCCGTGACACTTTTGGCGAGCCATACCAAAGATGCCCTGCATATAGCATGTCGTCTGGCCCTGGATGGCGAAACAGGATCATTGGCAACTCTTTTGCTTGCCGGTGGTAAATCGATGTTCAAAAACGAGTACCAGTACGAGTCTTTCCTAGAAGTTGTTGTACAGGAAGCACTGAATTCGAAGTATACATCACAGTCGACTGCAACCGCAGCACTGATCGAAAGTGTGGACCGACGAATACTTGAGGAAAATAGATCCTCTGTTTTAAAATGTTTGGAGATAATATTGCAGTTGAAAAGTTTCATCTGCAACTCTTTCAAAACCTCAGCAGCGGATCAACCTCTTCAAACGAATAAGTCGTCTCTGCCTCTCCTAATTCGAGCTGTTCAGGTTTGGATTACAAATGTTATATTATTGCGGTTGATTCGTACGAGCTGATCAGTTTCTCAGACCTTCATCTTCTAATGCAAGCTTTACACAATCAGGCAGGGGATGAGGCCATCTTAACAACACTGTTGAAAGCTGGAGTTAAGGTTAACGCAATGGATCTTGAATGCAACACGGCATTGCACTGGTGTTTCAAGAGAACCAATGCTGCGAAAGGATTGAGGTATTTACTGGACCATATAAAGCCCTCAGCAAGTACAGAATGTGACGTTGAAACTCTTGTTGAGGAGATCGCTTGTTGTTCGTCGTCAGACTTGTTTGGCAACTCGTGGCATACGGGGCGGCAATCGATGCGAGGGATAGGCTTGGCTTGACACCAGTGCATCTAGCTGCTGGCCAGGGTCATTTACAGGCACTCCAGGTTCCTCTGCGTAGACTCCCTGCCTTTCTTATGCAGCATCATAATATGAGAACCGGTTTGTAACCGTTACGTAGCTTACGATGGGAAACTCCAGCTCCTTCTGGCTCAAGACCCGGACGCAGTTCATATTGCAGCAGAGACAATGGAGACGCCTTTATATTTTGCAGTGAAGAACAACCATATTGACTGTGCCAAGCTTTTGCTTCAGTATGGAGCAAGTAGCCAGATGCTTAACAGAAGGTAACATGATTCTGGTCTTGATTTCTCTGCGACAGTAACGTTTTTAAATCACCACGTCTCGCTTGATTGAAGATCCGATTCGAACATGCTGCTGCCTTCCAGGGATGTTGCAGGCTTGGTTCTAACTCACGAGTCACCACCGATTTTTGTATTCTATTATTGCAGGCGACAAAGGCCTGTAGATGTTGCCAACTCACAAGATATGCGACTCATACTGTCACAAAAATGGAATAGAACTTCAGGTTCGTATCCAGCCTTTTCAAAGGTTTATGAAGCACGACGCATAGAAACTCTATCCAGATCTATGACCAGTAATGATCTAAAGCAGGATGCGCTCAAAACTTTCACGTTCAAGAAAGATCTGCCGATAGCCAAACTATCTCTGAGCTGAGGTAATGCCGTGGCCCGTGTCTCACAAAGATTCCTGAAGTAAGACTTAGACTTTTGAATTTGTTGACGTCTAGCGAATGCTAACACTTTCATGTGCGTTACTTTATAAGACATTTTTGTGGCGGAAATACGAAAACTGTCATGTGTCGGTACTACAAGCAACCTGGAGGATGTTCGAGAGGTGCCGCATGCCTTTTCGCTCATGGCGAAGAGGAGCTGCGGTCTGGAATGAGCCAAGTGAAGGTAATCTAATCTCCTGGCCCTAATCAGACACTTCACTAGCTTCGCCTATCCCGTAGCCTCAATGCTAGCTGCTTCTTTGTACAGCTTTGGTCTGAAAACTCGGCAACATTTCGTACAGGCTGCAACAGCTCAAGCAGTACCTCACAACGCACGGAGGATTTTTGTGGGAGGCTTGCCTCTTGATGTAGACTCAGGTATAAGAAAAGATATTGTTAATCGTTACGACACTCGATGAATTTGACGAAATACCGTCAACGTGCAGACGACTTAAGACAGTATTGTGAAGAAAGTTTTGGACCTGTAATTGAAGCCACAGTAATGGAATCCCACTCTGGAAGCCGAGGTTTTGGATTTGTGAAGTTCAAGACCGAAGCTTCGGCGGACGCCGCAGTTCAAGAGCGTTACATCTGCATTTTCGGTAAAAAGGTCAGGCAAAAGATTTAGATCATTTCACTGTGCTATCTGTACCTGGTGGTAGGTATTTTCAGCTAAACTCATTCGATTGCTACGACTTCTCGCGCAGGCCGAATTGAAGCATGCAATAAGCGATCAGCCGTCTACTCTAAGCTTCTACATGAACTCTCATGGGAATCATTGTGGGGACGGCATCACAATTACGGAGCCAAGCTGTACTAGTGAGGGCTCAATTAATCAGTGCCCTAAACTCGATATTAAGGTTAGGCAAGAATTTAGATCACTGCACAGTGCTGTCTGCACCTGGTGGTAGGTATTTTTAGCTAGAATTGTTCCGATGAGTACAACGTCTCGCGCAGGCTGAATTGAAGCATGCAGTAAGCGACCACCCGTCTACTCTCCCTCATGGGAATTATTGTGAGGGCGGCAGCACAATTACGGAGACAAGCTGTACTAGCGAGGGCTCAATTAATCAGCAATCTAAAGAGATTTCAAATGCAGGAGATCAGCGGAAAGAGATTCCAAATGCGGGGTCAAAGCCGCAGCCTCACTGGGTCGGGGTGTTCAAGAAATGGCTTCCTCCGTTTCTTGGGCAGGTTACCAAACAGATGGGCGAAGGCAAATGGTATCCATTGTCTTCTGTTAAAGCAGATTTCAGGGCCACCTGCGGCATGGAGCTGGACCATATAGCGTTGGGGTATGAGAAGCTCAGCGATTTCATACGCTCCGTACCTGATTTATGCCAGATGAAGATTGTGCCCGTAGGAGGAAAGGGGCCCGCCACGCATGTTGTTCTGCAGAGATCCCAGCGACCTTCAAATTCCACAAGGGGATTTGTTTCGTCGCTGGTGCACGAGGGCCGTTCTTATGCGGCTGCAGCAGCCGAAGCCGCCATTCCCATTGTAGATCAGAGGTCCCCTCCCACTTCCATACAACAAACATCTGAAAACAACAGAGAGGAGCTCAGCACTAGTAATCCTGGCAGAAAAAACACATACGAGAGCACCACAGCTATTAACGAAGCTCAACGTTATAATCATGCTGTTGAACCGTCGGCCTTCCAAACACCGCCTAGCAGCAGTAATACTAAAGGATTCGGCCCACCAGCTGCTACAGATACGTCTGACCTAGAACTAGTCTCATCAACGTTAATGTGCAGCGAGTCAACCTGTTGCCATCAATCCTTCCTGCCACCGATGAAACAACTTAAAGACGCAGGGAATTTTCTCATGACCTGGCAGACAGACAACAGCAAGGTTCATGGCAGACCACTATCTGATCCCTGCGCGAGCATCGAGTCACTACGTTGTGAAAGGGAGCTGGATCCTGAGAACTCCGGCACGAACCTTGGATGCAAGCAGCCGCCTCAAAGCTTGAAGTTTGGTCCGTCTATAGTGACTGCACAGTGCCCTTATCCTGACGCTACACCAAGCAGCCAGCAATTCTCTGTCTGGAGTTCCCAACCACAATTACCAGGATTGCTGCATGGTTTCAATCTAAATCCTGACTCGTTCAATATTGCATACTCATATTGTCCAAGTCCTCCAGCAATTGCCTCATCCCCCGACCTCATACTCATGAATGATCGGCGGCAAATACATCAAACCGCCGAGCTCTTTAATCCGTGGACCTCCAGAGTGTTGTTTCAGGGATTTGATGATCTTTTCCAGGAATTCAGTAGCTCCACGCAGTTGGCCAAGTCTGGCCAGGCCAACATCATTTGCCCATCTGGCCAGGTAAGCACAAACGTTTTCAAGTTCACTGGCTAAGGTTGTGTAGAATCGTATTTTCTATCTACTGATCCCATAGTGCTTTTCAAGTTCACTGGCAAAGGTTGTGTAGGATCGTATTTTCTATCTACTGATCCCATAGTGCTTTTGAGCAGCTGGATTCGCCTTCAGCAAGTGCCCTGACCAGCTCGGATGTCTCGCAAGAAGAGTACACAGTTGTTGATGAACCCATACGATCAACTCCACACCCTTGCAGGATCTGCGGATTAGAACCCGCTACCTGGCTTGCTTTTCCGTGCGGGCATAAAGCCATGTGCTCCAGCTGTGTAGAACAACTGAAGCATGGCAACCTTTTGGGCCAGCTACAGTGTTGCTTCGTCTGTGAGGGCCCAAGCTTAGAGTGGATTAATGAGTATCTGTGATAGAACGAATCTAGCTGGTTGCAGAACTTGAACTTTGATTACGTGCTAATCCTTTACATTAGTCCACACGGAGCATAATGGCGAACATTCGATAGTGCAGAAATTGATAAGAAGGGTGTTGCAACTAGCAACTTTCTGATTTTTGGATAAATACTTCAGTCTTTAACCCAATTGATTGGAAATTACAAGCAGAAGCAGAATTCAATATTCAACATTGTGATACCTTTTGCTGAGGTTACATGATAATACTAGTATTTACGTCCCAGTATACTGGAAGTTGTGAGTACTCTCAAGAGTCAATAGTGCTGAAGCTTTGGTTATCCAAAAAACAAAGCAGGTTTCGGCTTTGGCATAGTCGTATTTCTATTTCTGTGCTCCAATTGTCAAATTAATGCCTGTCTGCAACATATCAATCAACACAAACTTGATCCTCATGGCTACGCTTTAGCAGTAAGGGGGCAATAATTGGACCTCTTTAGCGTGAAGGGGCCGATAGCCGCACACCCAACTTACTGTCGATCGCTCTCACACATTTGAGAATTTGTCGCTCTCGTTCTTCAGATTTATTTTGGAGACGAAGGGGAAACAACAAAATAAGGCTCTCGTGCTTCAGATATACTCTGGAGATGAAGGAGAAGAAACAAAAGAAGGCTTTGCTCTACGATCAACTATGGCGCCTTATCGAACTTCCGCGCTGCCCTACCAGCCTTAAGGCTTCCTACACGTCCAATCTCCACCCCTCAAGCTTCTCTTCCACCTGTCGCTAACCACCCTCCACCGCTCCACCTTCTCCTTTCTACTTTTCTCCCTTATATAAGACTCCGCGCCTAGCCTCAGCCCGGCTTTTCGAAAAAGAAGACTTTATTTTAAGAAAATTCTCTCTGCTTTTCTCTCTATCTCGTGTAGAAAAAGAGCTCACTCTTTGTTGGGGAGCCCGGCTTTTCGAAAAAGAAGACTTTATTTTAAGAAAATTCTCTCTTTATTTTTCTCTCTATCTCGTGTAGAAAAAGAGCGCACTCTTTGTTGGGGTTGCATGGAAAATGCGAGTGACGGTGGGGTTAAAAGCTGAGGGGGTCCTGGAGGAGCTCTTTGGAGCCAGCGACGACCAGGTCTAGGGTGTCGGCGAGGGAGAGCGGCTGCTTGCGGCTAAGGGCCCACGTTTGTGCCAGGGCCACGATGTTGCGGATCTCCCGGCCATTGAGGGGGTGGTCGTGGGCCACCAGGCTGGGCGGGGCGGCCTGGTCAGGCAGACCGACGCGGGCTAGGAGAGAGCGCCAGATAAGGAGGCGCTCTGGGTCGTCGAGGTCTGGGTAGCGGATGCACAACGAGATGCACGACAGGAAGGCGCCGTTGAAGGCGCGCATGCGATTGGTGGTGAGGAAGAGCACCCCCCCAAAGTACTCCAGCAGGCGCAGGAACACGCCCGTCATCAGGTTACGACACGTCCACACCGTCGCTGCGCCGCTCCAAATAGTCGTCTGCCTCAGCGTCGTGTTCAGCACGTGCCGCAGGCTCGTCTCAAGCTGCCCCGCCTCGCCTCCCAGCTCGAAGGTCAAGATGGCCCACAACGGCTGGTGCAGGCTCTCCGCCAGCGTCTCCGCTGTCAGCGTCTTCCCCATCCCCGACAGCCCGTAGCACAGCACGATGCATCCCTCCCCCTTCTTCGCTATCATGTCCACTGTCTTGTGTTCATCCTCCGCCCCGCCGATAAATACGTCCACACCAGCCCCCCTCAGCATCTCCTTTTGCTTCCTGTTCCGCATCACCAGCTGATCGTACGCTCTGTCGTTGAAGGCTATCTCCTTTAGCCCCTCCACCTCAAAGCACCCCCATTGTTTCAGGCTCAGCGAGAACCCATACACGATCCCCAGCCCCCTCTTCAGCTCCTTCGCGCTCGGCCTCTCCTTCCTCCTCTCGTGCGTCGACACCCCTCGCAAGAGCTCCAGCGGCGGCTTCGCGTCCTCCAACGGACAATCGATATAGATAGCGTTTAAGCCTCCTTGGGTAGAGCCGTGAAGCTCCTTATATAGAGGATGGTCGCGGCTCGAGGAGGGCAGCGGGAGCAGGTCGATGATCGAGGTGGGAGCAGGTCAAGG